>NC_060885.1:23836131-24021131 GCF_014805685.1 Silurus meridionalis
TAGCTCTCCATCTACCAGTACAAACTGCCTGGGCCTGAAGTCGAGCAGGGTGAGTGATCCGAGCGGAGAGTGCGCCAGGTAGTGGAGCAGACGTGCCAGACTCAGGCAGATCTATAACATGTTGTGAAAGGGCAAATATCACTTTTGGTACTCTGGATCATGTTACAAAGGGCTTAAGTATATAGCAAAAAGTTCTTTATCTTCTATCATGCTCACAACTTTTGTTACTTTACTATTTATTCTGTATATTCTGTATATTCTGAGTTATATTCTTACACAGTTTACATAATCTCCCAAAGAACCACTTCAGTGTGTGTATGAAATCGTACGTATACGTAAGTGCCCCAATGATTAACACTCCTATTGTGCACAAGGGTGTTAGGGGTCAGACGAGGCCAAGTGAGACTGGGGCCGTTGGTGTTGAAAAAAAAAATGTCTAGAAAGTACGCAAATCCCCACTACAATGGCGCACGGATGAAGCCCGAGCAACAGAGCGATGAAGAAAGTGAGTGGGTGAGCACACACCGACAAAACCTGGTTTTAATGTACTCAAGAGCAGGATGCATTGAATCAGCTGGGCTTTACTCAATAAACTGTGTGGTGGTGTTTTTTTTAGATGTAATCAAGCTAATTTTTGGTAGCGCAAAAAAAAAAAAACTTGGAGATCTACTCTAGTTTTAATGCATTCAAAAACTTGGATGTACATACACATGCAAGTTCTGGATTTGTGTGCATGCTTAAAGCAACTACACAGAAATAAAAATGTTACATTTGTATTTTCAATGCCGGTTCAACTAAAATGTCCACATGTCTTGTTGTATTTGCCATGGTCGAGATTAGTGGCTTTGAAATCCTTCATCTATCGTGCACAGGAAATGGCTCTGAATGTAAACGAGCCGTTTGCTAGTCAGCAGGTTTTTCTTTTTATTAGTTCTTCATATGCAATTCAAATGTCCCTAAAGTCTTTCTGCAGGGGTTCTCTTTTTGTCCAGCATGCACAGGGCCAGACAGTGCTTCCCAGGACAAAGATGAGAAATCATCAAGGATATTTCAATACAGGCAGCTTCATGTATAATGGAATCAGTGAAGTCAGTTTAAAGCCATATTGAATCATTTGTACAGTCAGTTGCTGTATGTCTGTGAAATGAATTTAGGATTAGGACAAATAAGTCATAAAGAAATCATAATTCATTTCTTTTCTTTTTTACACAAAATACTATATTGCGTAATTAATGTACAGCAAGAACAGATTGCTCCAGTAAAAGTAATTTTGTATTGTTCTGTATTGTTTTAAGATTTATAATCACACTCTTGATATCACCCAAATGATGATGGGTTCCCCTTTTGAGTCTGGATCCTCTCAAGGTTTCTTCCTCATAACATCTAAGGTAGTTTTTCTTTTTCCACAGATGCTCATCAGGGATAAATGCACACCATTCACCTTAACTGTTAATTTCTGTAAAGCTGCTAATATATATTAATTACCCTAAATGCATTTATTGCACAATTAAATTCACAGATCATTGGGCACAATGTATCAAACTCTCTGAAACATGAACCATAAAACTGCTTGGCTAAATCTAGCCAGAAGATACATATGACATCTATATCCTCATAATATATGTCTTTTAAATTTGCTTTTTAAGCTGCACTAGAGATTCTCCCTTACTGAACTCAGTTCAGAACCTTTTCAGTACAATCACAGAAAACCTCTATGATGTCACCTCAAACAATAAGTGCTAGTTTAACTACAATCCAACGAGACTAGTTAGTAATTGCTATTAGTAACTACTTAGTAATTGTAATTGTTTTGTTGCAAGCTATACACATTATAATAAACTAAATACTACATATAAATTATAATGTTGTGCAAGCTAAAAGAAATATTGTTGCTCTATGCATAAAAGCATAGCAGGTAACACAGCATAATCTAAGTGCTATACAGGTTTTAGCCTGTTTAATTATATGCATTAGCTTATACTATGCTAATAACAAAATGAGTGATATAGCTGCATACACACCTTTATCTTATGCACGTTTCCCCCCTACTTCTTTTCTCTTTTTCTGAATTGGTCTCCTGAGGGTCTAGGTGTTTTTTGTCATCCATAAAATTTTGATTCAGTTCTCCTTACTGACATGATGTCACCCAAACTTTGCCCCTCTTTTTTGAATGTATGAGTGAGGGAACTTCACTGGGTGGAGGAAGTGCTCGAAATGAGTCAAGTGTTATGGGGGTCCCCAGTTGTTGGTGTGTGGGTCTTTCTGTCAGATTGAGCTATTTAATAATCTTACTAAAATAATCTATTATCTTATATAGACCCACTAAGTCTATATTTTACTTGTCATGGGGGGTCCCTAATGCCTTATATGGGGGTCTCGATCCCCCCAGCACCCCTAAATTCGAGCAATGGTGGTGGGTGCACACTCCAAGTCCCGAGCAAGTTCATTCACCGTGACATGATATAATAATTGACGCGACTATGCAAATGAGAGTTAAAAAAGTAAATAAACAAATAAATAAACAAATAAAACAATGATTGATTTTTTTTTTGCCGCGACCCGTAAGCATTGGAATAAATTAGAACCCAGACGAAGACACTCCAAAATCTAGAGGAACTTCTTATAAGTGTGAAAGTTATTATAACATGGGGACTAAATATGAAATGGGATTTTCTAAAGTGCATGTAAACCCTTTGATCAGGTGCCCACAAACTGTTGTCCATTTAGTGCATTTATTGTATAATTAGGAAATGGAAAAAGCATGCAAAATATGCAAAAATAATATGTAAAAATATAAAAAAAAAATGAGTATAATGCTATATTACATGTATGGTAACAAAACCTTTTCACTATTTTTAATACATCATCAAGCAATAATCAAGCAAAATGGATAAATACCTGTATTCATAAAAGCTTTTGGATGCTCATTTTGCAAGAAATAGCAGCCTTATTGTTAGCATGTAATATATACATAAGCATGTGTACATTCCAAGCTAAAGTTAAGCATCATTTGCTAAAGCAATTGTCATGCTTTCATATGGTTTTCACTGTCAAAAAAAGTAGTGCACATGTTTTATTTTTCTTTTCTGAAATGCCTGATTGTATTTAAAAATCTCTCAACGATTATTCATCACCAATAGATTTTATTCAGAGCTGCCTTTTTCCCCCTACTGCTCACTACATTCAAAATTAAAATTTATCCCACATTGTTTCTCTCTGGAAGCCTTTATAATTTGCACTCCTGGAAATTCAGTCGCTTAGACTGATCTGTCAGGAAAAAGAGCAGGAAACGTAGCCTGGCAAATATACTTTACAAAATACCAAAGTATGTGTTGCAGAGGTCTAGTTTCAGGGCCTTTTCATTTGAGAAACTTTAGGACTGGCAATACAAAGCTATGCTCAAAAGCTGAAAAACAATCGGAGTGTTGAGGGGCTGACGAGTCCATGCTGAGTTCAGTGTGAATTGCTGTGCTGAGTCATATACTGCTGTGATGACAAATAGATGAGTGCGGCGCACTCCACCGAAAATGCCTGCCGTGTGCTTCCGCTGCAGGCTTTGTGTGTGTGTGTGTATGTGTGTGTGTGTGTGTGTGTGTCTGTGTGTGTGGAAATGTGTGTGTCTGCGTGTGTCTATAAAAACGCTGTTAATCTAAATCTGCATGATATGAACAAGTAAATAATGTTTTAAATGCAGTACTCCACACACTCTCATTGTTCTTTGCAAAATACTAAAACAAACACATGAGAACTTGAGATATGGCACAATGAAAAAACTCTGAACGCTCTCTGATTGGTCATGAACCTTCAGAACAAGGTTTAACACTTCTACCATGTCAGAATTTATACTTTAAGCCTTCTCATATTACAGCACCGATGAACTTTTCTAGACGGTTTCTAGACACCATAGCTCGCTGCCAGCTGCTAGGTAAGTTACTCCTTCTTGCACATTATTGTGTCTATGGTAACTTCAATGGAAGAAAATTATGTAACTGTAGCAGTTTTTCTCAGTTGCTTTGTTTATGTCAAGCTGATCAAAAAATCTTATATGCAGTCAAATAAAAAAATGATCATTGTGCTTATGAAATTCATATATGCCATACAGAAGAAATGTAACTTTTTGCATTTTTAATCAGTGTAATACAAACTATAGTTTATATCAAGAAATACTGAAACTGTGTCATTCGGACAACATGGAAAAACATTTTGACGATTTTGTTTATAAACAATGACAAAAGGACTTGTCATTCTGGCACAAATACTTACTTTTAAGAAATGAATTAAGGATTTTAAGTACATGAGTACAGTGCAACCTTAATACTCAGGTTATGTTCTATGACCCCTCGCGAGTAACAAAAAATCGCGAGGTTTTGACTCTCGTTTTGATGGTTCCTTTTTCAAGGGGAATTGTACATGCACTGTACTGTAAACTCAACAGAAATTGTGAATTACTTGTCATAAATGTTTTATTTACTATTTGAAATAAATAATTTAATAATATAATAGTTTCTCAAACATTTTTATGTAATTTATTAGTACAAACTCTGTTTTGAAATGTTACTCGAACTTTGGAGTCACTCGTGGCTTCTTGCCAAATATCAGACTTTTCACGAGTTACTCTTATTCTGGTTCCAAATGAAAAGTCGTGAACTATCGAGGTCACGAGTGTCAAGGTCACAAGTATCGAGGTTCCACTGTAAATCCAATGTGTGGTGCTGTTTGGACTAATTGTTTTGAGAAATGCTTGTACTGGTTTGCAAATAGTAAGAATGATTCAAGAAATGCTCCAAAGCAACTGAGAAAAACTGCAATATGGTGTAATTTTGTGTATTATTGAAAGTACTGCACCACTTTAACAGTCGGGGCAGAACGAGTCGAGGTAGATTTAACTTTAACTCCATGGAAAAGTCTTCTGGACAGGCAGCTTTTGCGGTTTCTTGGTAACATGACATGCTGTTGAGGGAATAATTTTTTATAGCTGTTATAACATAAGGAACAAGAGGAATTGATTTTTCTTGGCTGTTCCACAGCAATAATTGTAAAGTATAATAATGTAGATCTTTAATTAATAAAAAAAGTTTTTATAAAAAATGCCTTTGGAAAATTGGAAATGAAATAGTTCAGAAATAGAGTGTGGAAAAACGATCAACTTCTGCATGGTAACAGTAACTCTGTTTCATGGCAGCCCAAATTACAGAAGAACAGTGTTAATGACAGCAGCTTGTACCGAAATTCAAATATGTTTATATATATATATATATATATATATATATATATATATATATATATATATATATATATATATATATATATATATAGATAGATAGATATAGATATATATCATGCTGCGATATGATACTGAAGCCATTGTTTAATTCCTCAACATGAGTGGAGCTGGGCACAGGAAGTAATAGGAAATTATTTTCCTGGCCTGCAGTAGTGAGGGCAAACTGTAGGGTCAGCTCAGTCATATCTCTGCCACATGTCAGAAGGGGAAAGGAATTATCGTTGATGCCACATGCACAATGTGATCCGGACTACCAGACACCTTCTCTCACACTGCAACCGTGCCCAAATTCACAAAGCTAACTTTCTGTAACTGTACTCTATGGGCAATTCCCATCAGCATAAACTTAATCTACAGAGCATAAAGAATGCTATGTTTCATTTTTGTTGTGTCTGGTTTGCGTGCTAAGTTGACGTGGGTTCAGTATGTACAGTACGAGCCGACTCCCCTCCCACGCTTCCTCCTACAACAGACACACAATTGATGGAATGTGTGATATGGTGCAGATGCAGACACACACTCACTCGAAAACGCTCTTCCCAGGGTGTCTGCAGCAACTGGATCATCTCTAGAGGGCTGCCCAGCTCCGTGATAGCTGTCACAGTGTCCTTGATGTCGTTGCTATCCTGGTAGCAATAGCCGTACAACTGCAGGCGAGAGACATAGAGAGAACACAGGGTGAGAGAGGGAAAGAGTGAGAGCTGTGATATTAGACTGTCAATCTTGGCGAGATAACAGCACTGTGTAGAATTTCACTGTTTTGACTCAGACAGGGAAGATTGTGTGTGTGTGTGTGTGTGTGTGTGTGTGTGTGTGTGTGTGTGTGTGAGAGAGAGAGAGAGAGAGAGAGACTGGTGAGAGCAGAGTAAAGTATCAGATTAGAGATACGAGTAAATCAGTACCATGCTTTAAAGTCACCAACTGGCATGAGTGAAGTACAATGAGCCAGTACCATTAGGTATGGAAATTTAATTAGGAAGCTAGATCATGTGAGTGTGTGTAAATCAAGTGCATGGGTTAGGGTTAGAGGGTATGTGTGTGTAGGGGAGTGTAGAGTCACTAAGTGTCCTTTTCTCCCATACTACTGAGGCACGCATGCCGCTGCATTTGGCGCTTTGCTTACAGAAACATTTTCTTTAGCTAATTTGAGCCAAAGAAGCTAGTTAAACTTAAACAGCATGAAATTTCATCTGGAAGCAAAAACAAGCCGTGGGCAACATGACCGACCCCTACCATCGCTAGAGTCTCTGGCTACAAGGGAAAAATTGCTGATCATGCTTATTAGCAAATCAGAGCCTGTCTTCTTCCTTGCTTTTTTTTTTTTTTGGTTGGTTGGGGGGGAAAAAATCCACCTAGGTTGTAATCAAATCCTCTAAAGACCATTAAAGCATAGCATTCACTCTGTGTGTGTGTGTGTGAGAGAGAGAGAGAGAGAGACTAATTTTAGGAAGGAACGCATATGCGGTTCTATAGTGTCACACCAAGCCTGTGAACGTACTGACACCTTCGAACAGAATGTAAACATCTATTCCTGGAGTGACACTCCTCTGAACATGGACAATTTCTGCCACCACTTACATATGATACAATAGTCAAGATGCTAAAAATGACGGTGCCAATGCCATGTATCTTAGTCTTGCGTGTCATGAAGGCCAAGCCTTTTACACACATGATCACAAAAACACATATTGGAAGGACATCCATGGCAACAGATTTGGGCAGGCCTGGCATACTCGTTTTTGTGTGTGTGTGTGTGTGTGTGTGTGTGTGTGTGTGTGTGTGTGTGTGTGTGTGTATGTGGCTTGAAAGAAAAGCACTCTGGGCAGACCCTAATGGAAAGTCCTTGTCACACCACCATGCTCCTTGTCTTGAGGAAGCACACAATTTCATGCTCATTTCTGTTAAGCTTGTTTTAAAAATTTCAAGTCAGATGCTATTGCAAAGGTCTAATGTAGTGTTTGATCAATCAACAGCTGCTGGAACTAATAAAGTATCATAGTTCGGTTATGACGTGCTAAAAATGATAAAATAAATATGGAACAAGTTTAAGCTGATGTTAGAGCGCTGCTACTAACAGGCTAGAGGCAGATGGGTTTCATCTAAGCTGTGGGTGTGTGAGTGTGTGCGTATATGGCAGACTCCTCCTCCTCCTGCTGGAACTCCACAGCGTTGTGTAAAGAAGATAACAGAGAATCTGTGCTTGCCTGCTTGACCACATGGTGCCATTTTGTCTGAAGTCGGGTCAAAGGTCAACCTGCCTGTCCTATCTGGTTACTCAGAGTATCGTTGCATTTCTCCAGTCCTCCTCTTTGTCTTTTTTTTTTTTTTTCTAACAACAGAGCATCACAATTAGATCCATTTGCAATATATTTGTGGCTCTGTGCAGAGACTGTAAGAGAATCTGTTCCACACAATACTGCAGGGAAACACTGCACACTAAAGCAATATTTTGGCTTTTCAACATCTTTTGGTCCCGAAGCCCCTTAATGAAACACAAGGCCTGGTCACGGGTGTTGTCCAATTTGCACCGCTAGCTGTTAGGATAACGTCGCCAGCATTCAATGGAATAAAAATGCCAAAGCATATGGCCTTTATTTCTGTTCTGTGATTAATGAATATATATAATTATATGTGTGTGCGTGCGTGCGTGCGTGCGTGCGTGCGTGCGTGTGTGTGTGTGTGTGTGTAACAAAATACATATATAAACAAAGTATAATTATAATATATTTATCTATAATGTTTTAGGAATTTAGGAGCAATCTCACAATAGAAAATACACAGTCAAAGTAGGGGAGGTTACAAATATTCAGGGTTTGTGCTTGGTGCGTTTCTTTGGAGCCCATCTGTGAGAAATCAAACAAAATCAGTCTCGCACTTGTTTAACTTCCCGTAGATTTTATGTGACAGTGAACGTAAAAAACAACCTCCAATCACTGTGTGTTATGACGTTTCCACGTTAAGCGGAACGGTCAAGCGTTATGACACCCGAAATTCGACTTTGTAGCTTTTTCCAGTTCTTCTCTATCTCACTTTCCACAGTGCACAGCCAGAAAAAGTGTCTTGTTGCCAGCTGTTTGATCGATACAGTGGACGCATTCATTTTTCGCACAGGTGCTAATGCTAAAAAAAACCACAGACAGTACAGAGTGCACAAGAAAGCTTACTCATAAGAGAAGCCGAACTGTATCTATCTACCCAGGCTCCAAAACCATACCAAACCCAGACTGTACGCCAAACACCCCAAGGCTTGTACAAAAGCATTTCTGTACGAAAGTGTTATTAATTTGGAAATACCTGACAGTCTCGGTGCACGTGCAAACACTGACACGTCTGCCTCTGCCACAATGTTTTAACACCCTGGCAGCGCATCAAAACACCTACAGGGATAGTGATGTTTGTGTAATGGGACAGGCCAATGGCAACCAGGTGTGTACGGCTCCGGGTCAGTGAACGAGCAACTGTCCACCAGAACAAGAGGGGCTCAGAGACGTGTGCATGATCCTAATCGGGCGACCCAGGTGGGTGGTGAATTATAGCTGGGATGAGATTCAAGCTTGCGTTAAGTGTGTGTGTCGTGTGTGAGAGAGCGAGGTCGGGTGCGAGGGGTATAATTTAGTGCCCTATTTTCATCAAACTGTGGACGGAACGCCGCTGGAAAGAAACGCCGCTCTGAGTCATTTCTCCCTTGGTGGAAAACTAGTGAAAAACTGCACATATCACTGACTTACTGTGCATTTAATAGGGGAATAAAAAATGTATAATTAATACTTATTTGCTCAACGAGGTGAGTGTTTGCAAACGTTTTAAATATGAGCATAAACACATCATGCTTTCCCTCAATATCCAGATTCAGCAAGATTTTCTAATTACTAGAACCACCCCCAGAGGACAAATCCATAACAAGTGGCACTTAATAAAATCCAGCCAAGCTGACATCGTCATGATGACAGCACCTAAATGAAATCTCTTCACCTATAAATATTTGCACAACACCGCCCAACCCTCTCTCTCTCTCTCACTCTCACTTTTTTTGGAATCCGGAGCTGTGAAGAGAGCTACTCAAAACAATCAGGATCTTTAAGAGCTTGTGTGCGACAGAGAGAGTGTAGGAAAGTGTGAGATAAAAATCAACGTTCGCTTCAAGCCGCCTCTGTAGCCAGAAAGTCTGCTCAAACAAACAACGTGTTGCAGAGACACTGAGCAGGACAGGAGTGTGACGCCTAAAAGAAATCCAGGCACTGTCCTGAGGAGAGCTCTTGTTGAGTAAGCACTTTCATTTAGGAATTCCAAAAAGTTTAATCATTGACAGTAGTGTGAATGTAGAAAATGTAGAAAATGATTTATAGTGTTACCAATTTCAGTGAGAGACTTTTATATATATATATATATATATATATATATATATATATATATATATATATATATATATATATTACATGTACATAAATTAATTCATTAATAAAAAAAATTAAAATTTTTAATTATATGGATTTTTTTTTTTGTAGTCGGCCCTTAACCATTTGCTGATTTGATTTTGAAATTGATTGCTGATCAATAATAAGCATAAATGCATATGACAAAGTATATCTAATAATTAATTTCTCTGTATTGGCTACTATAGATATACACAAATCTATTATATTTTTAAAATCTGGCCTTAATTTACTGCTATCTTAATACATGTACTGCATCACATACTGTCACCACCTCTCACTCACTCTGTGTGTGTGTGTGTGTGTGTGTGTGTGTGTGTGTGTGTGTGTGTGTGTGTGTGTGTGTGTGTGTGGGTGTGTGTGTGAGTGTGCATGTGTGGGTGTGAGTATTAGCCTACATTCTTGATAAGTTATAAAGTTATAAAGTCTCTCCTCCTCAACTGCCCATGTTGGTATTTATGTTATAGATTTATTAATTTCTTGTCCTGTATGTACTAGTCACCATATACACAAAGAACCAGCGAAGATCACATTGTAATCTGCAGTGTGGACATTTAGAAATAAAGATCGGCTGTGTGGAGAAAATGTATTGTGTGTAGGGTGATTTTGTTGCAGTATTGTGTTTTTTTCAGTTGGTCTGATTAAATTGATGGTAAAGCATTATGTACAAGATTTAAACTTATTTTTAGTTTCAAGTGAAGCTTTACCTCTTTCGTGGATAACAAACAGTGTGTAAAATTCAATGTATATACAGAATATTAGTCTAATTTCAAATATGATCAACTGTTTTGAACATATGTTATAACTGATATTATATTCTTACAGTTAGAACATGTGTTCAGTTTTTGGCATCAGTATAAAATGAATATATATAACTGTCTATTTTTTAGGCAGAGTTACAGGACTCAGTAACATCTTTATAAAAGCCAACATAATTACAGTGGTGTAAAGTATTTGAGTAGATGTACTTTGTTACTATACTTAAGTAATTTTGGTTACTTTCTAGTTTTACTGAGTATCAAAGATATACGCTAGTTTAAGTTTTACTCTACTCAACGATATTTATGATTCAATAGATGTACTTTTTACTCCGCTATATTTTAATGGACAGTGTACTGTTACCAATTACATTTTGCACCTCTGCTGAAGGTTCAAAACTCCCTTCCTGCATCTACTGCCTGTGAGTTTTTTATTTTATATTTTCAGTCCAAAAAAAGCTGAAATAAATTCCAAAAACTTTGATACCCAGCTTTTGTTGAAGTCAAATAAAAATATTGCCGAGTCTCTGAGACTGAGAGCTGCATCAAATCAAAGTCTGCTCTGATTATCTAGTCTTACTTCATCACTTTGTACATGATACTGTAAATGTATTTTTTATTAAAAAATCCCTTTTTGAAAGATGGCTTTTCTACTTTTTGTTTTTTTTGACTGACTTTTTTTTATCCTTGTTTCCCTCTGGTATGTTCAAGTTGTTGTGTTGATTTTGCAGTGTTAAAGTGTACAATTTGATTTGTATTTTAGGAAATAAAACCTCACAAATGAAATGTTTTTTTAGCTTTTCACTAACTTGTGTCTTGGTGTTGACGACTAGTGCATCTATGTTCAATATAAGTTAAATACTCATATCAATGTACTGTTCAAATCAGAATTAGTTACATGTATCCATACATTTACTCAAGTATGATTTTATTTTCAGATACTCTTTACACCCTGAATAAATAAATGCCACTTCAATTGTATGTACAGTAGTGGTAATTATTATTAATTTATTTTATCATTATTATTATTATTATTATTATTATTATTAATAATAACTGCTCCAGCACTTTTACAAAACGAATGGAAATGAATGTGTCTGTGCTGAATTTTAATGTTTTAAAATACATCAAATTCCAGTCCAAAGCCTGGCACTTTTGGGAGCTTTTCTCTCTCTCTCTCTCTCTCTCTCTCTCTCTCTCTCTAAACTTCCTTCCTGTGGAAGTGAGAGGTTAAAGTGTTAACCCGTGTTTAATTACAGAGAAGGCTCAGGCTCTGGCATTGGCCCTTCTCACGTCCTTCTCCCTGCAGAAAGTAACCCTGTACAGGACACCAAGCTTTTTTATTAACACTAGCTGCTTAATGATTACCTGTGTGTGCCTGCGTGTGTGTGTGTGTGTGTGTGTGTGTGTGTGTGTGTGTGTGTGTGTGTGCATCCAAATGGGTGGGATTATGGATTGTTTTAATGTAATAAAATGTGATATAAATATTAAATATACTTCCAGGAAAAAAAAAACCTTATCAGCCTAACAAGAAGTTCAGTAGAAACATTTATATTGATTCTCTCACACACAGAGACACACACACATTCTCTAAACTCGACTTGATTTATCTTTTGCACTCAAACGTGCTCTCAACCCTCCACACACACACACACACACACACACACACACACACACACACACACACAGCACACTCTGGCTGCTTCTGTCACTATCTCCATCTCTGATCTCCACCGATCTGTCTTGTTCACACTCACACAAACATGGCAGAGGGCACGAGAGTCACTCAGCTCTGCCTAAGGCATAATCACCCCTGACTACTAACCTCACCCCCCCCCAAACACACACACTCGGAGTATGCAACCCACACCACATACACCTCTACCAGTATCACATACACCTATTTATACAGCAGGTGTACACTTTCATTAGAACCAAAAAAAAAAACCCTGCTGTGTGAGTGGATGCGGATGTGTGTTACAGATGTCAGCCACATCCCTCACTCCACATTTCTACCGATTCCTGAGAAAGCACAAGTCCAGTGTTTTTCAAAACCATGCCCCGTGCACTCCTACTGAACCCCGGCCTGGTTTTAATCAAGCCATTATATCAGATCTCACCTCTGACCCCTTGCACTGCACAATTCTGTTTAACATGCTCCTGCCACAGAAAGCGAAAAGCAACACTTTCAGCCCATAGATTGGGGAGTTGAAGCTTCATCTCAGGCAGACCAAATCCAGTACTGCATTTCAAAGCTGAAATGTCAAATAATAATACTTTAGTCGTAATGCGTGTTTTATCTGAGTGACACTCTCCTGCTTATAATTGTAAGAGTATTATTTGAAAAAAAATCTCTGCCGAATTAAGCTGATGTATCAGCAGCCACAGAAGCACACGCTTGCAGCCTAAAGACGTGGCACTGAAATCAGCCCGAGTGTTCACTGAAGCTAAGTCCAGCAATTTGTTCCTCAGATGGGTCCCTGCTTGCTAGACAATCATTCAGCAGTGTATGAGTTAAATGAAACTCCAGACAAAACTAACAAAAGCATAAGTAGGTGTGCAGCAACAAAAATGTTTTACACTCTCATTTATATTTTAAGGAATAAAATACAGTTTTAACTCGTGTGTATTGATTACAAGCAGCCAGGATCGGAAGATTAAACCGTGCCACGTTTGGGGGGGGGAAATTCAAAGCCATAGACAGTGTAACCAGCAGTCTGAACGTTTCAGTCTTATCCGTCTAATCATTAACGATTCAAGACCACAAATCGAGTGTAAATCTATACAGTACGTATCCATTGGAAACAAATTAGAGGGACAGCATACAGCCTGTGGCATTAACAGCACTCTGGATTGTAATTAAAACTTCATTTACAAAACATATTTTGATTGTGTGATAAAATGTATTTTTAAAAAAAACAACATTTTACATAGAAAAAAACTCAAAAAAATTTAAATCAGCTCTCAGTCTAAACAGTGTGAGTTCATTTACTTAACAGGGGTGGCAATTCAGCACTGTAGGTGTTGACTCGGTTAACAGAGGTGATAATTCTACACTGTAGGTGCTAATTCAAGACTGTAAAAGTCAATTCGGCGTGTAACGTGCTCAATCAGTACTGGGGATTTTCTTATTAGTTAGTTACATGAATTAACGGAATGATTGATGGATTACATATTTTAACATGCAATAATTTCGATTCGATTACAGCGTTACCGGAGGGAGTAGCGTTATAAAGATAATCAGAGATTCTGAAATTAAATAATAGGAATGCATTGGTTTGGGCCACAAATGATTAAGCTTGTGATTTGGATATAGGTTTTAGAAATATCTTTTAGGAATATATCTTATAGGATATGACATCCATCCTTATTACGCAGAAGGAATCGGAATCTGTGAAATATGTAAAATATGTAATATGTAAATGTGTCAAACAAAGAAAGTATACGCAAGATCCAAGAGTCCAGCATTAATTGTATCGATATCAATTTAGGATATTAAGTACTGCTTTGTACATAAAAGGTCAGATTTTCTTCAGGCCTAATCTCATCTATTAAAGTGTGTGCTCAGACAAAGAGGGATTTGATTGAAAAAGGATCATAAGACTTTACACAGATCTTTTTTCACATTTCACTTAAATCATTGTTAGTAATAATCATGATAATAAAATTTTAATTGTATTAAATTAGAAAAGAGGGTAAAATACAGTGTTATGCTCTAAGAATGTGTACACGCAAACAAACATGCATGCATTTATAAAATGTAAAAAAAAATCTGACTGTGTTTCAACTACATTAAAGAATCGAAACTGGTTTGATATAAAAGGCAAAGGCCTAATTAAATCCTCTGTATGTTTGGAAGCAGCTCCTCCAAAACCTGTAGTTTCCAAAAATCTGTTCAGTGGGCTGCTCATTACTGACTCTTTGCTGGCTGTAATGCTGGATCCTGTTCTAATCAGCTCTGTGGTTTGGGGATTTTAATTTAGTCGGACTTGCTTTTGTCTGGGGATTTCCTGCTCTGTGGGTCTCGTGCTAAAGCGATCATTTAAACTCTTTGGCTATGTAGTAACAAAAACAAAAAGCCTTCTGTAGTGTTGCATTCATTTATAGGCTGTTCATCTGCGTCTACATAAGTCCGCTTTTTTATTAATTCGGCAGTTTTGCTTAAGGCGTTTGGCGCATGCGCGCGCACACGCAAACGCACACGCTCTCACACACACACACACTTAAATCACATTTTGTTTAAGTTTCACTAATTAACTTTGGCCAAGAAACGCAATTCCTCACCGACGCAAAGCTGAACCAGTATCCAAAACACAGCGATGAAGCGCGCAACACAACACTTCAAAACAGCAGCTCAATTATCTGTGACCCAAACCTGCGGATCCTGTTATTTCAGTTCGGAATCTCTGATTATCGTATGAGCATTATCGCGATATTCGCCTCGATAACGATAAATAAAAAAACCGCTCTCTTATTCTTATTCTTATTCTTATTATTATTATTGTGATTTCTGCATAACCAACTCATTCTTTTCATTCAAATGTATATGTGAATTATATAAGACCCCAACACACGGACTGATCAAGATAACAATAAATAAAATACAAATAAAATACTAAAGGCATTATATATATATATATATATATATATATATATATATATATATATATATATATATATATATATATATATATAAAGTAAGATTCAATCATTTTATGTATAATCACATTTTTTATTGGAAGTTTTTTCTCTCCAATGACGCGCCTAAAGACTAAATGATGCTTCACCAACAGCTATTAAATAAACAAACGGCCTTGTGTGTTATCCCCAGGAGTTGAATACACACATTTAGATGGTGTGTTAGAATAAAAGCTGTGGATCATTTTCACACTCCGTGCGTAAACACTGACACCTCCAAATGCTTATTCGGCAGAAAAGGTGAAAACCAAGTGATTTATAAAGCAAATAATGTATTGGTTCATTTTAAAGTGAAACTATCTGCTAATCTTTTCATCCAATAAAAAAAGAATCCCAATAATAATTGGGTTAATATCTATTTCGGTTGTTGGATATTTGATTTATTTATACTTTAATAATAACATAAGTCGAGGGTGCAGATCTGAGTTCACTACTTGCCAATGTGCATCAAAAATGCACTAATATTAAAGATACTTATAATAATTGTTTTAAAGCTCATACCTTGAGGATGTTGGGATGCTCGAGTTTCTCCATGAGCGTCATCTCTTTGATAATCTTGAATGAAGCGAGCCGGTAACAGTCTTCAGCTGAGTTGTACTTTTTCACGCAGCTCTCCATGTCGTGCCCGTTGAGGTCTACGGATTTAAGAGCCACAGAGAAGCTGGTGTTCAGCTCGGCTCGGTAAACGGCTTTGGTGTAGCCCGAGCCTACAAACTGCACACTGCCTGCTTTCTCCAGAGCCCCGCACCCGAGCGCCCCATCTGACACGCGCGAATCAAGCCGCCGATGGGCTCCGTTACCGGCCGCAGGATCGTCACTTATCCGCGCTGCTCTGTACTGGTCCAGGCTGCTCGTACGCTCCAGATCCATCAGCCGCCTGCGTTCAAGCGGTGGTGCCGCGGCGTCTTCGCCCCGACTTTGGTATCGGAAAACCTCCCCGAGTCGCGCTCGAATCTGGTAGCGGAGATCGCTGAGCGCTGCGGTGTTTGTGGTGCTGGTGCTGGTGCTGGTGGTTGTGGTGCCGGTGGACTCCGGATTTGATGCGGTTCCGGGCGCAGAGTCGCGCGTTCCGACGTCAGAGCGCCTTCGCGCCGCGTCGTGGCTCTGGCGCGGTTCGAAGCCCGGCACGAAGAGCACGTTCATGAGCGTGCCGAGACAAAAGGAGAAGCAAAACGCCGCCGCCAGCACCGTTTTCCGCCGCTTCATCTTGTTCGTGATGATGATGACGAGCAGAAAATAGCTCGGCTTCCCGCCGCCTAGGAGCCTCGCACCTCGAGGCTGCCTGGCCGCTCGGTGCTCAATGGTGCAGACGTGCGAATTAAAATCCGGGTAAGATCCGCGGATCGCTGGATGGATCTCTGGCGCGCAGTCTGTAGGATAACCCTCTCATGTCTTCATCTCGCAGTTATGATTTAGGATCCACCCCATTTTTAGGACCGATTGCGTTGACACTTGGCTCTTCGGCGCGCGCGCTCGAGACCCCCCGTCGGCACCGAGGGTCTCCCCTCACTCACGAGCTCCGCGCGCTCAAGGTGCAACTCACACGCACATGACGTCAGCGTGACTGACAGCTGACTCCAGCTCGCGCTTGAGCGCTGCACCCGAGGTTCGCACTCGGACACAGTGTTTATACATTGTAACCGCGCAGGACTACGATTCCCGTCGTGCATTTCTGCCTTTTTGTGGCACAAATGTGAATTAACGCAAATGGCACAAAAAATACACACTGCATTATTGGGAACTTCATATGAGTTTATTGAAGGATCGGGTCTCAGACACTTCTAACCCACTGCATGCGTGCAATAGAGACGCTCATTTCTACTTTTTTCTTGGTTTTTACTTTTGCACGCCTCGTCTAGATTCGTAATAAAGGTAGAATCTGATAGCATTTTAATGGCATATCTGAATTGGTCTATTAAAGCAATCACTTTGGTTAACCTGTGATATATTCAGCTCCACAAAGTCATTTCCCCCACTGATCTTTGGACTGAATTAGACTTTCGGCTGCAATTCTAAATTAATAGTCCATTCCGTTTTTGGACTCGAGTTTTGTGAGCCCTTTTGCCGTTTGGAAAGAAAGAGGGAAAATGTGTATAATTATGTCTCTGGGGTCGGAGAAGTGAAAGTCTAAATTAAAAACAGACATGAGGCTGGAGAGGAGGTGTGTTTGCAGAAGGAGAGAGAGAGAGAGAGAGAGAGAGAGAGAGAGATAGATAGATAGATAGATAGATAGATAGATAGATAGATAGATAGATAGATAGATAGATAGATAGATAGATAGATGTGATGAGTACATTTTGTGAGTACTAATGAGGAGTTACGGAGCTGCTATTATATAGAGGAGTCCGAGCTGAAGGCCATCCATCAGCCCCGCATTACTGCATTGTTAGCGACTAATTACCCGATGCAGCGAGGAGGAAACCGGGGCAGAGCGGCCAGGGGTTGCTCATGGGCCCGCTATTATTTATAACACTCATTAACATCACTCATATTACTGGTGGGAGTTCAGACACAACGCGCAAAATGCGGCAATTGAGAATAGTTGTGGCGGTTGTTCTCAATTTGTCATGCAGTTATAGGTTTATACACCACACCCTCATAAACATATATTATATTATATTATATTATATTATATTATATTATATTATATTATATTATATTATATATTTTAATATTATTATATGTGATATGTGATATATGTGGTTTTACAAACCACACCCTCTTAAACATTTATTATATTATATTATATTATATTATATTATATTATATTATATTATATTATATTATTCTTTGGCCTCTGATTTAATTCTCTATGTATACATAGTGGGAGAAATACACTATTCCTGTACTTGGGGGAAAAGTAAAAAAGTTTTTGCTTTTGATTGTACTTACATGTGAAATGTAATAATGAGCAACAAGAAATGTATTTTATTTATTTATGCGATTCAGTGTTCAATTCAAATAAATTGTATTTAATAGCGTTTTTAACATTGGACATTCTCCCAAAACATCTAAACAGAAATAAATAAGTTATAAAATGTGATTTTTATGTTTTGTGCATATGAGTTTATAATTTGAAAGTGTATCCCTAACGTCCAAACCAGTGGCGACTGTAGCAAATAAAAACTCCATGAGATGGTATGAGTAAGAAACCCTGAGAGAAATCAGACTCAGAAGGGAACCCGTATTCATTCTGGTGACACGAATGTCCATTCTTTCTTGCTGTTCAGTAATGGGCAGAACAGTTCATGCTAATTGCAGTCCTGTTATTGTAGTAGACTATTTGTATTAATGCAGTTCGAATTTTTGAGTTAAAAGTAAAATATTATGCAATAAAATGAAATACTTATTTGAAATAGTTCAGTTCTTGAATAAAAGTACAGTAATGAAGTATACTGATACACAGGGTATGTGCAAACAGTACTGCTCAGTTAGCTGATAGAAAGAAGGCTACGGAATTTAGCTCCATCTTCTGGGCATAATAATAATAATAATAATAATAATAATAATAATAATAATAACAACTTCTAGCTCTTAGTCGATGATCTTATAATTCGGATCCACCCTTTGTGAGAAGTGCTAGTTTTTCTGATGGGATGAAGTGCATGATGAATTATGCAGTGTTATCAGCTCGCATAAGAAAGGAGCTCCAAAAGAGTTTTAATTCACTTTTTCCGTCTGCAGTGTCGGTAAAAGATTATATAACGTGTAAATCACATAGCTTGCACTTCTGTCTGCATGAACAGTTTTGCATTTTAGCCCCCATCACTGAACAGCTCATGCAATAGCACATATCAGCAGTGATGAAACTGTAATGAATAAGCATATAAAACTGGACAAATAAAAATGGACAAATAAAACCGAATTAAATTTAATTAAATCAGACAATAAATCTTTTATTTAAAAAAATGTGATTTTAGTATATAAAAACGGAGATCCCTGCAGTAGATAGTGGCATACACTCGTTTATAGCACTTTGGCTCAATCTTGATCCAAAAAGAATTGAATTCTCTAAATAAAATTCATTTTTATTGTTTTATTTAATTATTTTTGCACTGATTTATGTTTTTGTGCGTATCATCATGAGATTTACACCAATCTACGATGGATGTAACATGATGAATGGCAGATTGAAAGATCGGCATTACTGTTTAATTAGATTAAGTCACGTGGTCGTTAGTCGTTCAGCCACGCCTACCCACAATAAACCTACTGCGCATAATAAATCAAATAAATGTGTATATGGTGATAATCATAGGGCTGCGCCTTGGTTTGTGTTTCCGATGTCCATTAGTATTGTAGCTCAGGGCGGATATTGGAAACACAGCAGGAAACCTAAGCTGCATTAATCACGTTTGAAGAAGGGCGGCTGGTCCACTGAAAACAAAGAAAAAAAAAAAACCTGTGTGCGGAGCATCGGGTTGCCTTTTGCAAGCAAACCCACGCGTTTAACATGTGAATTCATTTCTAGGGGAGACTGGAGGATTATGCCAGCGAGGATCTACACAGTGACTCAGTCCATTCCTTTGTGTTGGGCGCAACAACCCTGGCCTGTGCTGGGAAGGGTGTAGGGGAGAGGAGAGGTGGGAGAGGGGGTTAGTTAGGAGGGGGTTAATCCTTTTACATTCTTTACTCAGTGGGTGTTAATTAGACGCCGCAGGTAACCTCTCCGTACACATTCATTAGGACCGCAGGGGGTTCACTTCATTACTGTAAGAATGCGTCACAGCCAGAGGCAGTGACTAAAGACATGTCAATCAGCAAGGTGCAAATGCACATGGTGACTGCAGCTCCTGCTGGACTTCACACAACTATCTACTGCATATGTGTGTATAACTTTATATTTTTTATCTGGGTTATTTTTTTCAATATTTGAAACTGAGTTATTCAATATTGGGTGATTCTAGAGTGCTAGTTTGGTCCATATGTCCCAGTTATCTATTATATTCTATTACTGTATACTCTATTATATTATTATTGATAGATAAAAAGATTATTACAAACAGACAGACAGAGACTGACTGACTTACTGATTGATTGATTGATTGATTGATCGATCGACTGACTGACTGACTGACTGACTGACTGACTGACTGACTAACTGAAAGATACATTTTTATTGTCAAAGTCCAAAGAGTAGCTAGATAGATCACCATATCATGGTAGATAGATAGAATCACCATATGCATGGATTCTCTGGGGGAAAGAAAAAGTGAATTCTTAACATTTATCCTCTGTCTCACAGCTTGGCAAATGCATGATTTCAAGGAACAATAGGGAAATAGGAGACGTTCCTTAATTCTTCAAACTCCTCCCTCTGAGCATGCAATGGAAAGGTGCAGACACAAAGGACTTAAAAATCTATTTGCAAATGAGATGTCACTTTAAGGTGCTGTAGAGAAACAATAAAGTGTCACTTTTCGGGACAAGGAACACAATTTCCGATTTGTTTCCCAGAATAGAAGATCTTTGCACATATGCAATAAGGTGAGTGAGTGAGTGTAAGACACACTGCATTATATTAGAAAAAAAAATAAATATAGAATTAAATTTTAGTCTCTAGAAGATTCCAGTCTATTGTTACCGATGTTCATAAAGGACTGGATTATGGAAATAAAAATATTTTATAGCCTTTTTTATTATAATTGTAAATTTTGTATTTGTTGATTTCAAAAATAAAAGAGCCATCTGTGTATCCTGGCTGCCTTAATATTTATACATGTATATTGGATTCAACACAATTTCAAGTCTCAGCCTAAATGATATAGAAATAATAAGCCAAGGAGGTGTCAATCACCCTTTTCCCACTATTGCTAAAATTGTATTAAATCCCACAGCACAAAAACATCAACAGAGCATTAAATAATAACAAAACACAAATTTTAAAAAATGTGTACGAATAAATTTTATCAAATGAGCTTCAGGGGAGAGAAGGCAGGCTTGAATTAGGACAAAATATAATGTAGAAACATATAAGAAATATATAGACACACACGCACATATATATATATATATATATATATATATATATATATATATATATATATATATATATATATATATATATATATATATATATATATATATATATATATATATATTGAAATATCATATATATTGAAATATCATATATATTGGCAATGCAGAAGAGCATGCAGACAAGTCCTCTTGTTTTCAGAGGATCTCATTTGTCTCATTTGGCAAATACATTTGAAGCAATTTCCTCAACGCTTTAATCACATTCATCCAACCTTTATGAATGTGATGTGTAGAAAGATGTGACAAAAGTAAACAAATGAGTCTTATTCAGTCCTATGCTGTCAAAACAAGTCTTTGTGCTGGTCTATCAGACTCTCAAACGTTCATCAAGAAAGATCATTAAAAATCAGTTCTTGTAAACATATAGTTTTTTGAGGTCAGGTGATGAGAGGTTTACTAGTAGGATATAAAGGAGAAACTGAAGAAAAACCATAGGGATTTTAAAGTAGGTATTTTAAGGGGTTTTTTTTGTTTTGTTTCTACCGAACCAGTTCAATAGCAACTGATTTATTTGTTTTTGCACGTAACGTCTTGTGGAGCGGCTGCACATGTGGCTGTGGTTTTCTGAACTGTGTAAACTAAAAGTTTTAATCAGTTTTTTTGTTTCCCTTTCATGCTTTCAATAGGTTTATTTTGTTTCCCTGAATGTGGCAAGACACACGAATCCAAAAGTATGCTTTGGCATTTACTGTGGAGTGCAACTCCTTCAAACATATTTAATATCAACCATAATTCAGCACCTCACAAGGAAAATTGATCGCTCCACAAATTGAGTTCGGATATTTATTTATTATGAAGTAAAAGCCTTTCAATTCACACTGCCTATGATTTATTCGTTTATTTTAAACTGGCTGGGACACCATTCATTCAGAGGATCCTGGATCTTTATTTTCATGCTTTCTTACTACAAATAAATGAACTGTACAATGTAAAATGTCAGTGCATTGCCCTGTATTTGAATAAAATAAGAAAATAATAGCAATTGGCAGTTATTAAAGTGTCACCATATAATGCTTCAGTGAAATTTCATGTCATTCAGAACATGTGACAGACATTTGTTAAACAACACAGTCTATATTACAGAAGAGCCAAAGACTCTCTGCACATAGGTTCCCCCTATGTAATAGAACTATTACAACTATTAGATAGCTTTATTAATTACAGTAATCTCAAACTGTAGTAGTAGAAATGAGGGTCCCAAAGGTACACTAGTGGTCTACTATTTCAAGTAGATTTTCCAAATGTGAATGTGTGGACAGTTTTTCAGCTAAGAGTATAAACGAAGAGATGTTGACATGCAAAAAGTTGACTGTTGACTGGTTAAATAACTAGGTGACAACGTTCTATGTTTCAGTAGAATTTTGCTCATATACATAGATTTATCTACTCTTTCTTGACAAAAACTAAAATTTGGTGAATTGGGATGCAGCAATGGACTCCATCTTTGTCTTTTATTAGCGACTGTGTCTTATTTAAACTTTACTCCGCCAGTGTCAACGCCTGAGGTTTATTTGGGCACCACAAATGCAAACACATGCTAAATGTAAATGAGGAGAGCCTTTAGCTAGTACTACAAAATTCAGTCCTCTATCTACAGCCCTTAATGGCTTTAAATGAATAATAATACAGATAAGCAGTAATTTAAGTAATTAAATAACTGAACCATCAACAGAGGTCTGTGTGTGTGTGTGTGTGTGTGTGTGTGTGTGTGTGTGTGTGTGTGTGTGTTTGTTTGTTTGTTTTAAAAAACTAGTTATATATAAAAATAGTGAATGTTTTAGTTTGCCATAATATTTAGCAATTTAACTCTACGTGTTTACCTTATAGAACATTATAGGCATCAGTAATACACCACATCACCTGAAATGCATTCGACAAAGGGATACAACTTTGTTGAAAAAGACTTTAATTTATCATTTCAAATGGTAGGACACAGCACAAGTTCACAAGAAGAAAAATAATTCCTCTCTCAGCACTCATGGGCATCTCAAAAAAAAAAACTTTTATCTCAGGTCATTGTATCTCCACACTGCTGTGTGGCAGCTTAGTGGTTAAGGCATTGGAAGGTTGTGACTTCAAATCCCAGCCACACCAATCTGCCACTTCTGGGCCCCTTATTAAGGCCCAGGAGCAGCAATAGCTGCTTTGTTGTATGAATAAGATAAAAGTAAGTCCCTCTGGCTTAGGGCGTCTGCCAAATGTCATACATGTAAATGTCCACACAGCATCACCACAAGCTTCTAGAGAGCCAAAAATGTGAAAAGATGCTCCTTCATTCTACATTTTTCCTTTGTTTTAAACCTCAGAAGTTCTGACCAAAGACCTTAAAACCTGTTGTGGTGTTCTCTATCTAAAACATTTACACATTTACCCAACACAATGCATCTGCAAAGGCACCAGCATCGTGGCTGAATACACACACAGTCTTCAGCCTCTGGAAAAAGGTACCTAAGCATTCAGCCCTTACAGCCAAGCTGTATTACCTCAGCAATGAACTAACTTACAAAAATAACCTTGTTGAGCTGCAGAAATCATATTTAAATTAATGCATTTTTGTAGATGCTTTTTCCTCTGACTTACATCAGTTACAGTGCAGACAGCCCTGGATAAATTGGATTTTGGTCTCAATAACTTTTGCTTACTACCCCAATGACTCTTCCATTTCCAGACATCCTTGCAACAATCAAGACAGTCGTAATCGAGATGGCATTTAAATCACTTCTTAGAATAGCCTTTTTAGAAACATATCACTGTCTCAAAGTTTCCCGTATCTCATATAACGGCATATTAGAGCTGTGCAGCTCCTCAGCAGAAGAACGTGAAGAGAGTGAGCACACTCCTCATTCTTTCAACCACACTTGATTATTAGTTATATCTCTATGCCAGAAGCATATGGTCAGGGGTGTGTCATCCGCATAGCCTCCATTTTCTCCACAGCACAGAAATTGACACAATGAGCCCCACCAATCCTGTCCAGCAATTGACTTGTGTTTACAGATTCTTTATATATATATATATATATATATATATATATATATATATATATATATATATATATATATATATATAACTGAAATTGCAACGCATTTCCTTCAATCCTGGCTACTGTCTGTCCAGCACTTTTTAAAAATGGAAATGGAGCATGATTGGGAGAGTCTGCTTTAGATACTCTTTAGACAGGCAGAACAATATTTACAACTGTCATGAACAAGTCTATTAATAGATTCTCAACGTTTGCATATCTTGAGCAAAAATGTAAAAGCAACTGGGACAAACGAAACTAGCAAACACATAGAAACATTATAGTCAGAGGTGGCAAAAGTACACACATCCTTCACCTTAATAGAAGTACAGAAGTAGTTCGGGCTCTGACATGTACTTAAGTAAAAAGTAACCACTACTACTACCTGTTTTAGTGTCAGGCTGGTGACTGGACCTCACGTCATATTAATATTAGGGCTGTCAATTGATTAAAATATTTTATAGCAATTAATCGCACGATTGTCATGGGTTAACTCACGATTAATCACAACTTAATTGTATATTTTTATGTTCTAAATGTACCTTATGTAAGTTTTTTAATATTTTAATCAACATGGCCATGGACAAATATGGATGCTTTATGCAAATGTAGGTTTATTATTAGTGATACTGTACATAGAGCATAAAGACAAAATATACTTGTGCGTGTTTTAAAGTAATTATAGGTGTTTTAAATTATGTAAATCATCAGGACACCAAACGGAACCTTTGCTTGTTTCCACACGGACGGTTAATGAGGTGATACCAGAGAAACTGTACCTATTCTAACTTTCATATGGATTACATGATCTGATTTGTTTTCGATGTGAATTGGTTTATTTAAAAGTTTATTTAAATTTAGACATTTTGGGCTGTCTATTCATATATTTATTATGTCTGTGAGGTATTCAATGAGATTCAGGTTGTTTTAATTATGTGTCTGTGGAGAGAGATGACAGACAGAGACAGCAGAGAGCGCCCCCTGTGTGTTTTTTTATTTTACAAAAGCACAGCGTTTTGTTGTTATTATGAGTGTATACAAATAAAAGTAGACCCTTTACAGATTCGAATGATGCATTGCTCTTACTTGTATGACCGAAAAGAGTAATTTAAGTTTCAGGGTTATAAGGAAAAAATGCTACAAAACATGCAGGCATGTTTGTTGACCCCCGAGGGATAATCGTGCGCATCTTGGCGCAAACTTGGCGCATCAATAAAACAAATGTTTAAGGATTAAAATTATGTTTCTGTGGATTAAAATTATGTTTCTTTATTTTGTTGATTTTTTTTAATATCTGAGTAAAAAAGGACTTTGCAAATAAAAGTGTGTTCCGTTGGAGGTTTTAATTTCGCCTCTTCTACTTATTAATTTATTTATATTTTCAATTAAAATGGTAAAAAAGAAATGCACGCTGCTTTAATTAATTAATACAATTAGCGCTATTCAAATGAATTTGCGTTAACAAGTTATAAACAGGTTCATTTTGACAGCCCTAATTAATATATTAATACAAAATGAATTTCAAATGTTGTTATCTAACGTATGTATCCAGGCTCAACAACCACTAAATAGAACACAAGCAGAGAAAAGATAATGATGATCAAGTGATCAGAAATGTCTCTGTTCTCAGTCATGTTTAAATCGCTGACTCCCTCTGTCTCATCCACTTTAACCCCATACTTTGTGTTGCCTTTTGACAGCATCGTGGCTGAATACACACACTTTATCCTCATTGTTCTCTTTGTAAACTAGTCTGCATCTGTGATGTGTAATAATCAGTAAATGATACACCAGTGGTAGATTGAAAAAGCCACACAAGACAAGAAATAGGTTGATGGGCTAAAAATGACATGCAGTAAGAAGAAAAAATATTGACATTTCACCAAATAGATTAAAAAAAAAGTAGCGAGTCCCAGCTCTGTTTATAGTTCAGGGAAATTATTTTCTTCATATGTTAGGAGGGCGATGTCAGAGCACAGGGTTAGTCATGAAATAAGATAAGGGCCAAGACAAAAACGTAGCTTTTCATTGAAGGGAGCCTTTAGTCACTAATTCAACAACACTTTATATTCTTGTTAGCATATTATGACAATATGACAATTGTGAAAATAAGTTAACTTCTCTGACATTATCACTGGATCTACTGGATCAACCTTGTGGTGTTTTTTAATACTTCACAAACTTAAAAATTTTAAACTGTAAGTTCCATCTCCAGTCTATCAGATTATTAGGTTTTATCTGCTAACCGATCATCATCCAAAATATAGATTGCTGTCAGATCAACCACTCACCACTGAGAACTTAGTATCCCAGAATGCATTATGGCGTGAATGCATGGCAACATTACATATCAATTTCATTAATTTAAGAACTCTAATAAAGTTAACAGTCACTGGACATCTGATTTCTGCACTCACACATTTTTCCAATCAAACACTTGCAGACTTGCAACATGAGGACATAGACACAGTTGTTGGTAGTCTTTTTATAAAAATATGTAGCAGAACCCACAATTTTTTCTTGCTTTTTGATTGAAAAAAATATGTACACATAGTAATTAGTAAGTAGCTTAGTAAGCTATATTATGTATTTCTGTAGCTCCCAGCCAGACGTCCGCACCTGTCTAAAAGTTGTTTGGCACACTCTTCATGTGCAAACTGCTCCAGCTGTCTCAAGTTTGAGGGATGCCTTCTCCAGACTCCATGTTTCCACTCTTTGCATAGATGTTGAATAGGATTCAGATTAAGGCCCATAGAAAACAACTTCTAAATAGTTCAGTAAATTGCTCTGGACTATTTGTTAGTTGTTGTATGTTTTTGAACCATTATCCTGTTTGATGTCTCTGTAGTTGCTGTACTTGCTAAAAAAAAAAAGCTCCAGTTTTGTCTCATCTGTCCAAAAGACATTCTCTCGAAAGGATTGTGTCTTGTCCATATGAATTTCATCAAGTTGGAAAGAAGACAATTTGTCTGAGATATCACTATAACATATATATGTATGATTTACAAAACAGACAAGGCAAGAAATGAACTTTGAACTGTCAAAATGTACATTTTGAGTCTCCAAGCCCCACTGGGAACATCGCCCAGCCGTTGTTCCTCGCTGGGGGTGCCCTCAGTTCTGGAATTCCACTAGGGGTATTGCTTCGCCTGGGTTTTTTTCTGGGGATGCTGTCACTCCGCCTCCAATCACCGACAAGGCCTTCCCTCCGCCCCTGAGCCCAGATGAGGCTGTCGCTCCACCCCCTAGCCCCGTCGAGGCAGTTGCTCCGCCCTGATCCCTGTGGAGACTGTCGCTCCGCCCCCATTCAACAACGAGGTTGCCGAATCGCCCCCTGAGCTCTGACGAGGCCATCGCTCTGCCCTGGGCACAGAGGAAGCAGTCGCTCTGCCCCGGGCACCGGTGAGGGTGTTGCACTGCCGCCTGGCACCAAAAAGAGTAACGCAAGGCCTAAGAGTCTGCTCCAGAGCAGTCCCGCCGAGGCCGCCGCTCGGCCTAAGAGTCCCCTCCAGAGTCCCGCCGAGGGGGGCCGCTCCACCTCAGAGTCCCGTCAAGGGCGCCGCTCCACTCCAGAGTCCCGTCAAGGGCGCCGCTTTGCTCCAGAGTCCCTTCGAGGGTGCCAGTCCACTCCAAAATCCCACTGAGGGCGCCGCTCCGCTCCGCTCCAGAGTTCGGCCGAGGGCACTGCTCCGCTCCAGCGTCCCGCCGAGGGTGCCGCTCCGGTCCAGAGTCCCGTCGAGGGGGCCGCTCCACTCCAGAGTTCCGCCAAGGGCTTCGCTCCACTCCAGAACCAGCAGCCACGCCTCCCTCCAAGGCTCACACTCTCACTCAGCCTCTCCCTACTACTAATCATCTACACCTCTCCTCCTCCTACTAATCACCTACACCTGTTCCCCATTTACCTGTCCCCTTTATAAGGTCCCTATTCCCCTTCACTCCGGGTCTGATCTACCATTTACGACTATAGATCACCTGGACTTCCTACCTCTCTGGTTCCCTGTGCTTCCAGACTTCCATGCTTCCAGGCTTCCATGCTCCTGGCTACGCTTCTAAGGAAGCATTCAGTTAAGTTTACCATTTGCTCCAGTCACCTCTCTCATGTGTGTTGAGACAATAAAAGAAATTCTGTTTTACCCCCAGTTAATGTCGCCTGGTTTATCCGTGACAATCTTTTGCGCAGTTTTGTAAATGCAATGAATTAATTTTTCTGATCCTGAATGTTGTTTATTTCTTCTCCATGCACACTGATTAACCTTCCTAATGAATAATACTTTTAATCAGACTGTGCCTCAAACAAAGTGTGTCGTTTTGCATGTGTGGGCATTTCAAAGTACGTGATAGTCACAGTTTCACAGTTAGGCGAAGTTAATTCTTTTTTAAGATACTCTTCAGATGAAATTATTTGTAAATTAGAGTTAGGGTTATTTACATTTCTTTGGTTGTTGAAAACAACTATCCTAGACAGAAAATGGACTAAAGATTTTTGCACTTCATATTCAGGCAATATATTATAAATGGTGCTGAGTTGCCGACAGTCTTTTAATTTGGCTATTTAATGAAAATCAAAATATATACTATGGGAAGATAATATTTCATAGCAATAATTAAAAATACAGATTTACTATTACTATATACTAATTATTCAAAAGCCTAAATGCATGGCATCTGAAACATCTGCTCTGGTTGTAACTTTATCGTTCCCTGTGGCCTACAGCATGGCATGGACATTGAATTTGCCATCTGTCCTGGTTATTGAGAGACCTCCGGGTTGCTCCTTTTTTCTGTCATATGGCAGGGTCTCTGAACTGTGTCCGCTACGCCACAGTGCTCAGAGGATTTAGGAGAGAGGGACTGGAAAGCAGAGTCCAGCCAGGCAGGCAACCTGATCCTCAGCGTGTGGAGCGTCAGAGTGGACACCCAGAGAGCAAGAGCTTACAATGGAGGCTCTCAGCACACACCCGCACACACGCGCGCACACACACACACAAAGAAGAAGAATGAGAAAGAAAGAGAGAGAAGTTGGAGAACCAGGTGTGTTACAGGTGTGATCTATTACTCTCAATAGATCTGCTCATATGGGAGAAGACAATAGATTGTTATACTTTGTCTTACGATTCAGGCCACATATATTTAAATTTATTTAATGAGAAAAAAGTCAGCCCTGTCACTTCCCACTGCACCACCATTACACACTCAGGTGCAAAAGTATCCCCGTACTTCTCTGTTCCCGGCTCCTAGATTCTTCCCATAAATATGTAACTAAAAAACAGGAATTCCTGTTCTCTTCTGCAATGAAGTAATCTCCCTGATCAAGCGAATGACAAAGCTCTTTATTCAAATGGGCTTAAACATATGCGGGGCAGAACAGGAAGCAGTCACTGGCCCTTCTCCAAAGCAGCTTTGTGATAGTTTAATATAATTATACACTTGATGAAACTTTATTTTAATGCATGTTCATGAGGTTTCGCTTGTCATTCTTAGGTTGGCCAAGTCCACTATGTGATTGACTACAGCATCAGTGTTAAATTCAGCCAGATTTGACCCCTATAGTTTGCTGGAGTCTGATTCCAGGGATCATCTGCTGCACATCTGGCCACAATGTGCTGCTCGCATCAGACTAAGCCACCACAGTGTGAGCTGTCAAGGCACCTAGCATGACAACATTCCTGCTTCAATCCCCGATTCCAATATTTAGCCATGTCCTTCCCTTTCGCTCTCTTTTCTTTCTTTCTTGCTCAGAGAACATATGAAGATAACCTGCAGGGAAACTTGAGCAGCAACAGGCAGAGGCGCCACACACTGTAGGAGACGGCCATCAGTGTGTCATATACAATTATTGCCATATCACTAGATGTCATATTGTGATAGAAGTTAACAACACCATGGAAGATTACCAGAGATATTAACAGAGATAACACTTGACCACTGATTTCATCACCTCCTGGCAGTTATCTCTAAAATATGTGCTCGGAACTCTCTGGTCTCTGTGGCTGCTTAATGCTTTACAAATAAGAGAAAAAACGAATGAGTGTATCAAACGCATCCTCCTATCAGTCATTGAAAGATCGCTATTTGTCTGTCAGTTGGGTTGCATATTTGTACAAAAAGCTTCTAATTTCACTTTAATAATAACACAGTCTAGCCTAGGCATATGTTTTGAAGATAACAAAAACATGGGAGAAGCTGCATGCGTTTAAATTTGCCATTTCAAAACAGCTCACCAAAACTAACTTCTACCAAAATGTCCGACTATACCTATAAACATCTCAGTATGATCAGCTATACATACAATTATATTATGCATTCAATGATTAAACCTGACACATGAGACAATAATATTTTTGAGACAAATGTGAAGTGATGCAATAAACAAACCTCTTTCCATCTCTGGGATCTCATATCCGTTCATTCCTCCAGGACTGCTGCATTCCACTTCCGAATCTTCAGAATGAGTGTCTGGACCTCTAACACAAAGCAGGAGCCACTCAGAACTACAGTCCAAATTTTTTGAATACTTTCCCTTCACTGCAATTTTGAATACACAAAACCACAAACAATTCAATGATGCTATGGTCTTCACTTGCCAAAATGCTTTTAATAATGTCTGTACAGCAAGGACCAAAAACAAACCATCATGGTGCAAATCTGAGCTAAAACAAAAAACAAAAAAAAAGGCAGACAGGACGAGAAGCCAACCTGCAAAAAAGGCAGAGGGACAGAGATAAATGTTGCACAGCTGCCATAAAGAGGAAGATTAGGATAAGGGAAGTGAACTAGGGGATACAGAGATAAGAATAAGATGCACAGCAGTGCTAGAGGTTACAGTATTCACTCCATATAATGCCCAATGTTTGAAATTACATGCGTCAGATGAGTATAGTATATCCTGCTTGGCTGAGCCATGAACCAAGATGACCAACAATAAAGACAATAAAATGTTGACAGAGTGCAAAATTGTGCATTATAGATTACTGCTGTACATATTCACATATGCACAGACATATATGCATGTTAAAGCCTGGCACTGTATTACACCTATGCCCTACAAAATGGCCAGACAGACAGACAGACAGACTTTATAACTATCATAGATAGATAGATAGATAGATAGATAGATAGATAGATAGATAGATAGATAGATAGATAGATAGATAGATAGATAGATAGATAGATAGATAGATAGATCTTTACTGTCATCAAATAAATATAAAAGCACTGGGCAAAGTAATAAATAATAAATAAAAACAAATATACAAATGTTTGAGAAGTTATATTAATGCAAGATGTGTGTAAGGTACATTATGTGTAGAGAATATGGGATATGAACATTTACAGTATTGGATATGTTCAATGTATGCACAACTGTACAAAAGATATACATAGATGACATAAAGATATGAGGATTATCAGATGCTGAGGCACATACAGTATATGTCATATTCCAGTCTTAAATTTAGAAGGTTACATATGTGACCATGGACTCTGGATTTAGGCCTTAAGTCATGACAATATTTTTTTTCCCCTAATGGTCCACCTCTACAGGCAAAGCTTCACAGCACTCATTAATATTTTACACACTGTACCATTTCCTATTGACAATTATTGACAGTTTAAACTGGCAAAGACAATGATTGACAGAATGGAATAATGGAAATGGCAGTAGAGTCAGTTGTCATGGTAACACTGATCTCACACCAATTAATTTTATTGTTCTGGGCTTGCGTATTGACAGAAGCAATACTTGTGATGTGTCCTTTATAACTCTATCCATCTACTGCTGCTGTTTGTGTATCCTAATTTGGCAGGAACAGTGTGCTGGATAGAGATTTATGAATGACTTACTAAGTTTAAGAGTTTAACAAGTCCCGTTTAGGTTCATTTCAAATGAGCTGGAGATTTGCTATTTAGTTTATGCAGTAATTGGGTTGCATGATTAGGCTGTACTTTTGGGCAGTTTAAGAATGTTTTACAATGTTTGCCTACAGTGATGAGAATTTTCACACAAAGGACCAGGAGCAACTACACTATGTCTTGGGTATAAAATCTAGCAATCACTAATGAAATTATAGAACACTCCAGCAAAAATCTAAAATGTAGCCATTAATTAAGTTTAATTCAATTCAATTTTATTTGAATAGTTTTGTCAACAATGGATATTGTTATAAGCAGCTTTAGAGAAATCTAGAGCTTCAATTTGAATTGCAACTGATTGCTAATAAGCAAGCTAGCTTATGCCCAGTGATGACACATGTAGCAAGATTTCTCTTTTCTAATATGATGAAAAACCTCATCACTTAAACTAAATGGACACAGGTTTGTGGAAATCTGACCATTAGATTTATATGTGCTTTTTAAACATCTCATTTAACATTTGGTCCCAATATTGCTGTTCTAATAATCTCCACTCTTCTTTGAAGACTACTACTAGATTTTGTGGAGATCTGTGCACCAACCACTGTAAACCATATCTTCATGTAGCTAGCTTTTTCACACAGGAGCATTGTAATTGTCAGTGAAGGGAAAATTTTATGCAACTGCATCCAAGGAATTTTACACAATTGTGTGCCACCAACTCCAACAGTCTGAGAAAGAAACACAAAGAGATGGAAAAGCATATCTTGGATGGTAGATTTAAATTATGAACAATTATAACTATTGAGGCCAATTTGGTTTCGAGGAGTAATTGGGGAGAGAACGGTGAAGGAGAGATGGTCACTTGTATTTTAGGTTGTATGCTTTTTTTGGTCTACTTCCTAGTTTTACTGAGTAGCAAAGAGCAACTTTTACTCTCCACTCAACTACATATATGATTCAATATATGCACTTTTTACTCTACTATATTTTGATGGACAATGACCATTACCAATTACATTTTGCACCTCTGTTGAAGATGTCATTAAGACTCAACACTCCCCTGCCCCCATCTGCTGCCAGTGAGCGACTTTTTAGCAACACCGGCCTTATTTTCAGTCCAAAAAGTTTGGTAAAATAAAAAAGAAACATTGAAAAATAGAGATTTTAAAGTGAATCAATCAATCAGCTCTGAATATTTGGTTTTACTTTATCTAAAAATATTTACTTTCATTATATTTGTCAGTTGAATACTAACAAATATACTGGTAAATACTGGTACATTTATTTGTTATTTAAAGATCCCTTTTTTGAAAGGTAGCTTTACTACTTGTCTACTTGTTTATGTTTTGACCGAATTGTTTGGTTTTTGTTACATTCTGGCATGCCGAAGAGTGTGTTGTGTTGTGTTGTGTTGTGTTGTGTTGTGTTGTGTTGTGTTGATCTTGGTTAATGCAGTGTTAAGGTGAAAATTTTGATTTGTATTTTAGGAAATAAAACCTCACAAATCTTGTTTTCTTAGTATTAAAATCTGGTGCATCTTAGAGCCTACGTTCAATATGAGTCAAATGCTCAAGTAATGTTTGAATCAGATACTCTAATACATTTACTCAAGTCATATAGGAATTTGCAACTATTAAATTGTAATGGTTTTGCAGCAAGATATTTATATTTATATTTGAATATGATTTTCAGGTACTCTTTACACCTCTGTGTAAATGCTGATGTTCAAGCATTTTTTATACAATAGACAGGTCTGTAAAAAACACCAAGTTATGTAAAGCTTGACTTACTTGAATGCTAAAAAAGGTGCTTAAAAAAATACTTGACAGTAGATTCACAACAAACCAGAACCAAACTAAAATAAAGCTGGCTCTGTCCATTAATTAAATCAATGAAAAGTGGGATTTACAAAAAGTGCAGCAACTGCCCAAAGATTACACAGTAAAATGTCATTGACAGTGGATGTGTGTTCCAGTTTTATCCACACGGTGAAATGAAACAACGTTCCTCCTGAGCCCTGGTGCTACATACAGCAACAATCACAGAAAACAGAAAACACAGGGTTAAGGACTAGTAAGTGTCCTCGCCATGTAAAGTGCATCGTGTGCAACCTGGTGCAAACAGTGCAAAGACAACACAAGACAGTGCAAGACAAATACACAAAACACAAAATACAAAATAGCTCCACCAGTAAAACTGTTGTAAAGAGACAGTAGCAAAAATGTAAACAAAAGAGCAATAGCAGCAATCCATAAAAGATGTGCAAAAATGGCATGTAAACAGTTTATGGTAATGAAGTGATGTAATATGAGTGGTACTGAAGACATGGGTGTGGGAATGAGTACAAGTGTGTGTCGAGTCTGGGCTGTACAGATCAGTAACACCGTTGTGTGTGTGTGTGTGTGTGTGTGTGTGTGTGTGTGGGTTCAGTTCAGTTCTGTGTTGAGAAGCCTAATGGCTTGAGGAAAGAAACTGTTACCCAGTCTGGATGTGGCAGACCGAATGCTTCAGAACCACTTCCCTGATGGCAGGAGGGTGAAGAGTGTGTGCGACGGGTGTGTGGGGTCGTCCACAATGCTGTTGGCTTTGCGGATGCAGCATGTGGTGTAAATGTCCATGATAGAGCGGAGAGAGACTCTGATGATCTTCTCAGCTGTCCTCACTATCCTCTGTAGGGTATTGTGATCTGAGAAGGTGCCGTTCCCAAACTGGGCAGTGATGCAGCTGCTCAAGATGTTCTCAATGGTCCCTCTGTAGAACATGGTCAGGATAGGGGGAGGGAGATGGGCTTTTCTCAGGAAGTGGAGACACTGCTGGGCTTTCTTGGTGATGGAGCTGGTGTTGAGTGAAGAGGTAAGGTTATTCGCCAGATGAACACCAAGGAATTTGGTGCTCTTGACAATCCCCACGGAGGATCCATTGATGATCAGTGGAGAATGGTTGCTCTGTGCTCTTCTGAAGTCAACAATCATCTCTTTAGTTTTGTCGACGTTTAGAGACAGGTTGTTGGCTCCACACAAGCCGTTAACCGTTGTACCTCCTCCCTGTATGCTGACTCATCGTTCTTGCTGATGAGACCCACCACGGTCGTGTCATCGGCGAACTTGATGATGTGATTTGAGCTGTGCATTGCTACACAGTCATAGGTCAGCAGAGTGAACAGCAGTGGACTGAGCACACAGCCCTGAGGTGCCCCAATGCTCAGTGTGGTGCTGCTGGAGATGCTGTTTCCGATCCAGACTGACTGAAGTCTCCCAGTCAGGAAGTCCAAGATCCAGTTACAGAGGGAGGTATTCAGGCCCAGTAGGCCCAGCTTCTCAATCAGGTGCTAAGGAATGATTGTGTTGAATGCTGAGCTAAAGTCTATGAACAACATTTGTACATAAGAGTCCTTGTTGTCTAGGTGGGTGAGGGGCAGATGAAGGGTGGTAGAGGTGCATGGGGTCCAGTGCGTGTGGAAGCTGGGTCTTGACATGCCTCATGACGAGCATCTCGAAGCACTTCATCACGATGGGTGCAAGCGTGATGGGCAATAGTCATTGAGGCAGGAGACAGTAGACTTCTTCGGCACGGGAACGATGGTCGTCGTCTTGAGGCACGTAGGAACAATGGTGCTGCTCAGGGAGATGTTGAAGATGTCGGTAAAGACATCCACTAGCTGTTGTGCACGTTCCCTGAGCACTCTGCCAGGAATGTTGTCTGGTCCAGCAGACTTCCGTGGGTTAACTCTGCATAGAGTTTTCCTCACTTCAGCTGTGGTTAGACAGACTTATACACCTTAAAGCCTAATAAGAAACTATGTCATATTTTCAACAACATAAACAGTGCTCTCTATTTTAAATTAAATATTAAATTATTAAGTAATTATTTACAATCAAAATCATAGGCAAAATCTTTTTCTAACTACCGTAATAGTTAAACCTTAAATTCCTGGGTGCATAAGACTTCTTCTTAATGGCCTGGAGAAGTTCTTGAGCAGGGATGTGCAAACAGACAGAACAGCACAAAGTAAACAGTCATTAATCCGCAGGCTAACATACAGACCTCCTTCTCCATTTCTAAAAACAAGCTCATGATAACCTTATACAGCTTCTGTACACAGGCTGTCTGCTGTCTGAAGAGCAGATTCTAGTCTCCTATGTTATCAATCTTTACTAGGTTCCTCTACAATTATGTGCGATGCATTAGCACTGATGAGGAGGTAATGATGAGATCCAAATAGACTGTACACTGAGAATGAACCCAGTATGGGTAGGGCTTATGATATCAGTCTCACAGACACACAGGCCTATACACACATTATCACATGACTGTGCAATGGAATGCGATCCAGAAGATACGCTCACACATAGTTCCCTGATTCTTTGGCCGTCACACTCCCATCTCCTAAGTGTAATAAAGACTCCATGACCAAATAGTTTGACAAGGGCCTGGAAGAAGATCTGAGTGTGAGTCAGCCCTTGAGTGAGACCAAGTTTGTGTGTGTGACTGTGATCTACAGAATTCCTAGAAGAATGACTGTGACCATTTTTGATTTCAGTCAGACTTGCCATGCCAACACAAAGCAAGATGCTTATTAGGAAGCATAGACAGTATTTGATGTCCAGTTATGGAGATGGCAGATCTTCTAACGCATTCTGTGAAACGATGCTTTTATCCCATGTGCTCAACATTTCTGGGTTCATTAGAGCCTGGTTATTAGAGTGCATGTCCAATAGCTTTAGCACAAAGTAACCGTAGCACGATTCGGGAGGTGATTTGATTTCAATGATTACACACATTCTGAGGGAGTTTTTCTCCCAGCCAGGTTGCTGAACGTGCGGGTCAGGAAGCGGTCAGTGAAGTGCAGTGAGGATACAGAAAGCAGGGTACAGTGAGGCCCAATAGGACATTTCATGAGCCGTCTCTTTGAGTTGTAACACAGACAAAAACTAGGAAGATGAATGACAATGTGTTTAGTCAGACCACCACTACATCCAAACCCAGAATCACTACACATGCTTAGGCTGCTTAATCTACAGGATGATATAAACACTGAGTCAGTAGATACAGAGCTCTTGGTGCTTCCATACGTTTCCATTTCTCCATGGAATGCAAATTACTTTTAACTGGTTTTCGGTGAACACTGTTATTGCAGTTACCCTCCAGCTCTGTTAGTCGGACATCGGTATCAGGTTTTCTTGACAGACTTGTTCAAGTCTTTCAATTCACAGATGGCAAAGGGTGCCAATATTTAACAAAGTTTGGGCCCTGCAGTTAGCACATTGTGAGCTGAAACACTGGCCTGAATGTTTTTAAAGTGCTGGGAGGAGGAAAAGCCTGCTTGTAGATCTTTAGTCTTTACACAAAATGCTCGGTAATGTGAGGGTCTCACAGGAGGCTTTTACTGGCTGCCCCAAGGCTCAATGGCTTCTGCTAAAACCATCAGAGAGAATGCTGACACAGGCTAGCCTGCTAAACGGCGAGCCATAAATATGAAATCAACAACAGCAACTGAACTTCTCATCCTCCCCACAAACTGAACACACACACACACACACACACACACACACACACACACACATTCAAACATGCTGCACAGACAGAAACTCAGTAGCTTCAATTACAGTAATTAAATTTACATTCACTGTAACTCACTTTCAGTAACTACTTTATCCTTGTCAGGATTGCTGTACTTTCATGAAAGTATGGGTGATAAATATCCCACACATGTGACAGGCCATATATGGTTTTATTTGAACACATTAACAGCATACTTGTACACTCCTGTACACTCCTCCATGCAGCACAATTCCAGCTCCTATATATTATCAGATGTACTTTATATTCACAGTAGAGGTTTTTAAAAAGGCTCTAGAGATTAAGATGGGCATCGCAAAACATTACATACAAGTATTTCTACTGGTTTTGAGAGAAAGGTTTTTCCTTTGAAGTAAAGGTAAGGCTCTGGGTTACTGATCGGAAGGTCAGGGGTTCAAACCACAGTATCGCCAAGCTGCTAATCTTGGACCCTCAAGCAAGGCTCTTTTGCCTCCATGCTCAGGGTGCTGTATCATGGCTAAGAATTTCTCTGTGCTGTAAGGTACATGTGACAAATATAAAATGCCTTTCTTTCTTTCTTTCTTTCTTTCTTTCTTTCTTTCTTTCTTTTTAATTAAAGAAAATTAATTTTGTATTATGTATATTATTTGTTATTGGATACATCACTATTTTTTTTTTATGAATAATTACAACTATTATAAAAAGAATTGCTCTCTGGAAAGCCAAGCTCAAACAATACAAAAGAACAGCAATAAATAAAGTAACCAACAAGATATATTGTAGTGAGGCACAGTTCCATTTTTTTTAAAGCATCAGAACAAACCAGGGGCATATAATATTAGTGCCATATATCAGCGGGTATTTTAATGACTTTATTATATTTATATAATTATATATTCTATAACAGAGGATGTAGCTCACTGGTTATGGCTATGGGGTCCTGCTCTGAAAGTTGATTGTTCAAGACCCAGTATCAGCAAGCTGCAACGCTTGGGCCCTTGAGCAAGGCCCTTGATCCTCTGTGGTCTAGGGGGGCTTTATAATGGCTGACTCTGCCCTCTGACCCCAGATTCCTAACATCGCTGGGATATGTGAAGGAAGAATTCCACTGTGCTGTAATGTACATGTGACAAGTAAAAAGCTCCTTTATCCCCTTTATATTTGGAGCTAAACACTAGGTACATACACCTCATAATGTGTTGCATTTCTAGGGCTATCTACACTATACACTGATGGTGAACATCAACATTCCAGTAACAAAAAAACATCGCTGGAAAACTAGGAAAATGCAGGAGCTACACGGGAAAGCTCATTTGAGGACAACCAAAGTGGTTAAATAACTGAACATTTTAAACCTGGCTATGATCTAATTGTAGTAAAATGCTCAGAAAAGGCAATGCATTTTCAATTCAAAACAGTTGATTCAATTTTATGGGAGGTTTAAATTCTATTAAATCAGTTAAAAAAATCCACAAAAGTGTTCATGCTTTAGTTTGTATCAGTGGTGGATAAATTAGCTCATTCTACTACTTGAGTAAAAGTGAAAATCATGTGTTTATATATTACTCCAGTAAAAGTAACCCTTTTATATCCTTACTTGAGTAAGCAAAGTATTTGCTTTAAATGGTCTTAAGTGTCCAGAACAAAATTGCTGACCTATGAGAACCTGTTTTTTTTCTGAAATGTAGTGGAGTAAAAAGTTTCCCAAAATATAAAAAGTACAGATTCTTAATGTTTACTCGTTTACAGAAAAAAAGTACAAATACTTGGCTAGTGGCCACTTTTAATGTAATGAGCACTGAGCACTAACAAGGTTTGTCAATGGAAATTTGTTCAAGTTTTGTCATTTATGTTTTGGTTAACTACATACTAAAGCTTTAAGACTTAAAGATTTACAGTGTTATTGTATGTGTGCAGCCAAAAACAGGGCTGGTGTGAATAATTTGTTAAAAAAAATAACCTGATCCTTGTGCTGACCTATGTTTTTACATGCTGGTTAATGGGGACTAAAGATTCAATATGTCTAGTGTTTTGGAAATATGCTATATCATCTAAACAGTGCAAAAAATGACATTAGCATGACATGTTCTTATTATAAATCGACATGAAAAAAACAAATAGAAGATTATTACATTTTAGCAGACAATTTTTCTCATTTAAAGCATTTAATTCTAGACAAATGGCACAATTATTTGCCAGTAGTTTATATTCAACATGTACTATATGAACAAAGGTTTGTGGACAACTGACCAAAAGATTTGCATGTGCCTTTTGAACCTATTCCGTATTTAGTCCCCATAAGCTCCACTCTTCTAGGAAGATGTTTCACTAGTTTGGAGTGTGCTTGTCCTCATTTAGATGCAAGGGCTTTAGTAAAGTCAGGTACTGATGTAAGTGAGGTGAGGAGGCCTGGGGTGCAGTTAGAGTTCAAATTCATCACAAAGGTGTTCAGTAGGGTTGAGGTCAAAGCTCTATAGCAGGCTACTCAAGATCTTCCACTCCAACCCATGTAAATTATATCTTTATGGAGCTAGCTTTGTGCACAGGGGCATTGTCATGCTGGAACATGTTTGGGTTTACTAAATTAAATAAGGTAAAGATGCTACTGCATCCTAAGATGTCCTATAAAATTGTGTGCCTTCAACTTTGTGGTAACAGTCTGAGGGGAAACATATATAGCTGGAAAAATAAATACCTTGGTCCATATTGTGTATTTTCCTTTTTTGGAATTTATTTCATGAATCATTCAGTATCAGACATAGAGACCTTTCACTGATGCAAATGATTAAGTTGTGCTTTTTTTTTCACAGAAAGATCTTAAAAGCCTTGCCAACTCAAGTGTTCCATTAAAAATGTTTAAACATTTATAAATAATGATCCCTGTGCTAATAAGATAAAAAAATAAAAAATAAATAAAAATTTAATTGTTAACATTTGCATAGATCATGGATTATTCCCTGTCATCTTTAAGAGTTGAAGAGCTACTAAATATAAACTTGATCTTGAAGCAATTTAGCTATTTTATACCTTATAAATAATTTTGTAATAATATCTGAAACCCTAGACTGTTGCTTCATTATGGTATGGTCAAAGAGCACTCCTCCCAGATAAACACCTCGGGAGGATACTGCCACATTTTTAACACTTGGCCTAAGGTACTCTGTTTGCAATAAAATTATTGTTTGAACAGTGCCATTTGAGCAGCCGCTAAATCAAATGACCGCCGAGCACCCAAGACTAAAACTGGCTTTCATTATAACTTAATGGTCTGTTTTCACGCCATTCACATTCACTTTGGGCCTTATTGGATCCAGCTGAGGTTAATCATCCCACCATGAAACCTTCATGGCCAGATCACAGATGAGCCATGCCACCATACCAGACACTGTGGCATCACTCATGCATGCCTGCATAACAATGAGTGAGTATGTATGTGTGTTTTTAACACAGCGCTAAAAATTACGACACTTGGGTAATGCAAAGCTTTCATATGGTTAGAGGGTTTTTTCTTGCCTTGATGCATTTGTTTCCATTTAGTTAAGCACATATTTTCTTCACTGCCTGTGTGCTTCAACATTCTCCATGCTGTTTATGTTCAATCATGCAAGAGATAATCATCAAAGAAGCTGGGCCTGAATCTCAACACATACTTATATGGGTAAGTAACTTGGCTCTCTTTATTCTCCCAAGCTCTCTTATCAGACTAATCTAAAGATGGGTTTTACTGTGAGAAATCCTTGCATTATTAAGAAAAAATATTCGATTACTTTATTTGCTAGCGCCCTACATACTAGCAACACATAGGAAGCTAAGAATAAAACCTGTGAAATAAAGGGAAGAAAATAATCAATTTCTGTTGCTTGTTAAAGATATTTCCGCTGATATGTATGAGGTTGATCACAGTCTCCTAAAAGACCTCTAAGGTCTCTAAGGAGGATCAAAACCATGCTACATTCCAGTCTACACTGAGGTCAAGATATGATCTGAAGATGTATGTAGATCAGATATTTTCCTTTAGAAAATATACACCGTTGACAATTTGTCTCTTAAAGATAGTACTAGACATCAAAGGAAGATCTTGTATGACATGTTTATACATTTGTATAATACCGTATACACTAGGTGCAGGGTTTTATTTGGTAAAATACTTTCAACTATCTGGAAGCTGAAGAAAACCCCAAACAATGTGCCTTATGACATTCATGCCTGTTATGGCTCATGGAAACAAAGTGATGTTTTATTTCACTGTGAAATACAGTGCTGGAAATGTCATTTTGCCATAGTGTATGTCTCTGCTTCTAAATTCAGCCAAGCCTTACTACTCACATGTTCTCTCTCTCATGCTTTTTCTCTTTGTTTCTATTATATTCCCTCCCACCCATGCACACTTACAATACAATCTCACATGTTGGCTAATATAATTCCAGCATTCAGAGGGATCAGAGTGCAGGCCTGTTGCCATGGCAGTGCCAGGTTTGAATAAACACAGGGGGCTCCTTTCCGGTACGAGGTCTTACAACCTCTGATCTCTTGACCTAAGGTCACTGTCACAACCTCACCTTAACTGCTGAGGGTCTCTGCTCTATCCAGAATACAAACAAAAAGTCAAGGGCTACAAATGCCTCACTGGGTATGGGTCCTGTTCCTGTTATTTATAATGGGTGTCTTTAAGTTTACAAAAAGAAAAAAAACCTTGCATTTACTTGCTAAAGAGGTTTCTTTGCTAAAACCTCTTTAGCTGAAAAAACTCACTGTGATAAAACCATGACAGGAATCCGACTACACCAGTGCAATTATTAATCTATTAATATAGTATCTATGTGGATGTGTTACCAGGAAATTTCTTATGGGTTTAACATGAAGTCTATTTTGTAGAACTGTTCATTGATGGAGACTTGAAAGCAAAATCGTTTGTGGCTTTTACAGACCAAAGTTTTTGTCATGGCTACTAATGACACAGAAATCTCATGTATCTTTAGCCCGTTGTTGTCTGGCCATACTCAGGAACAGCGAGTGATTTTCAAGTGATGAGAACTCCAAAAAGAACTAGGAGTGTTCAGGCAGGCCAAACCTGTTTCATCATGTCAATGCCCCTGCACACAAAGCCAACTACCTGTGGATGTGGTTTACAAGGGTAGGAGTGGAAAATCTTGAGTGATTTATTTTCTATAATACAAAGCAGATTGTACACCTCAACACTGCATTAACCAAGATCAACACAACAGCCTCTTCAACAACATTGCCTCTTCTGCAGAATAAATATATTGCATGCAAAATGTCACTGATTATGGTCATTGTCAATTAAAACATAGTGAAGTAAAAAGTACATCCATTGAAACATAGTAGTTGAGTAGAGAGTAAAAGTTACTTAAATCTTTGATACTCAGCATAACCAGAAAGTAGCCAAAATTGACCTAAATAACGCAATGAAGTACAATTATTCAAATACTTTACACCAATGTGTCAGTACCTGACTTTAGTATAAAAAGCCTTTTACAAATCACCAATTATCAATTTATATAATATTTTCTTGCCTATTTACAAATATTTGCTATAGCTATTTTTGCTTAAGTATGTGCATTGCATACACAACAGACAACTGTCCCTTGACAAACCTAATGGAAAATACAAAATACTGATGATAAAGCAATAGAATGCAATTATTTCCCACAATGTGGATTCATCTATCAAACCATGTTGAGATATACATTGATCTGTTGTGTGCACACTGAATATTTCTTTGGATGCAAGGAAACTGTAAAAGCTGTAAAACTGTAAAACCCATTTGTCAAGAGTTTTTTTTTTCTTATCACTGATGACTAATTAAGTCAACATTCTAACAAGACCACAAACCACCAATGATGGATGAAGTACACAAAGCATGTACTTGAGGTAAAATAGAGAGACAGTAAAGTGATCCCTTTAAACTTTCACTTAAGTAAAAGTTTAAAAACCTTTAAATGTACTTAAATATCCAAAGTATTTATTATTAAATATTAAGATTAACATGGCTATAATGTTCCTATTTACATTTTTCTCAAGACTCTTTACTTAATCAACTCATTTATGTGGAAAGACTGTTACTCTTAGCACACCAATCTAATAATAGAATGATATTCATGAGTCAAACACTGATATCTATTAACGTTTTCATGAGCCCAAAACCTCCAACTACTTCAACGAAATTACACAAATAAGACCACTGTCTAAATCTGCAAATGGATCTTAATCAACCTTCGACTTCAGAATACTTTGTCTCCGGAAAATCCAGCGGACAATCCCTAGCTGGGAATGGTGGTCACATACCAGGGAGAAATGCTAGTGGCCTACCTAGCCCAGCTCAAGGCACACCAAGTCACTAATGCCCACCTTCTGCAGACATTTTAAGTAATACCTGCGGTCCAACCAAGACCCCCGAGAATGGCCATGCCAGAAAAGTTAAATCGAACCGCTGCCGTGGTTTCCTTAGACAATGCAGCATGTATTTCACAAGCCAGTTAGATGCTTATTGCGAGGATCCCACAAAATGCGCTCTCATGCTAACATTGCTATTCGGGAAGGCTCTGGACTAAGCTTCTGTGGTCTGGGAAAGTGATGATCAGGTGAGAAACTTTTACTCCTATTTTTCACAACTTGTGGGAAGTATTCGAGTACCCTGTGGAAAGATTAGACTGAGTTTCCACTCAGCTACTGCAGCTATGTCAGTGGTCCAATTCGGCTGTTAAGTACAGTGTTAAGTTCCGCACACTAGCGGTTCAGAGCCGCTGGAACAGCACTGCGCTGTGATCCATGTTTGGACAGGGACTAAACCCTGCACTACAGGTGGAAATGGCCTGCAAGGGCCAAGATGTCTCCTTGTCAAAGTTCATCATGCTCACAATTGAACTGGATAACCTCAAAACCTCAAAATCAACCTCCTGCATGAACCTTCCATCCCGCTGCTGCCCAAACAGAGCCAGCTTAGGCTCATCCCACAGGCTTTCCTGAACCCATGCAACTCGGCAGGACACGGACAGGACAGTTTTATTCTACCCATACAGTTGCTCTGCAGGAATGGGTAATATTCTTTTCCTGCTCTGAAAGGCTTATGGTCAGCCATAATCTGATAACCCAAGAGATTATCAATGCACTTGAGATCCAAACTCTTCCCTGTGTAACGCCACTCTGTATAACAGCAGTTGACAATCGGGCAATCAGGGAGGGCTACATAAAACAATGCCCAAAATAGTACGAGTGGGACTATTTCATGTGGAGGAGATCAGCTTGTTCCTCATGCCTGTTTTGATCAGTCCCATCATTCTGGGGTTTCCCTGGCTCCAAACACATGACCCCATGATCTTTTGGCAACACAATGAAAAGTCTCCAACTTGTCTCGAGTTTTGTCTAGAGCAGGGGTGCACACACTTTTGCAGAATGTGAGCTACTTATAAAATGACCATGTCAAAATTATCTACCTACTATAAAAATGCATAAATAAATAGATAATTTTTAAATGTCTTGCGATCTACCCACACTACCTTTGCGATCGACTGGTAGATTGTGATCAACGTATTGGGGACCCCTGGTCTAGAGAAGACCCTTCACTTTCAATGTTCCTCCAGGCTCCTCAAACCAGGCATAGAAGTTCATCTGGGAGGGAGGAGTCACGGTCACAAGCGGGTGAAGTTGTCTTGTAGTAAATCGGTTCTTAAAGGCGTGCAGATCTGTGCCCTTGAAAGACCTCCCCACATATCTGGAAATGGCCAGACTGCTAATGGACCATATTTTTTTAAGCAATTGTGGTCTTCCAGAGGCCATGTCAGTGTCTGACAGGGGAACTCAATTAATCTCAGGTGTATGACAATCCTTCTGCACTCTATTGGGGATCAACATTAGTCTTACATGTAGGGGCGCCCTCGAAGGAGAAGAACACCATGTGGTGTTCATGGGGGATTCCACAACAGTGGAAACTGCTAAAGCCCCACCACCCCAACAGAGGGAGCCATCTCCTGAGATTTGAGCACTTCTGGACTACAGGGCACTTCTGGGATATTGTGTTTTTAAAGCCTGCTTATGCTAAGCTACAATGTGAAGTATTGTATATGCTTGATTGCATACCAAGCCTTAATTTATGTTTATTGGCCTTGTGTGTACTGACCTGTTTGCCTCGTCCTGTTTGACTATGATTCTCTGCCTCTCGTTTCTTGGTTTTTTTGTTTTTTTTCTTGCCCCTGGACTGATTTACAGTATTTTGACCCTCCACCTGTATCTCGACATTCTTTTTGCATTTTGGATATTTCGAACTGTGTTTGTGTTTTTAATAAATCCACAAATGAATCGCAATCAACCCTCAGCGTCAGCTTCCTTACACACAGATGTTGTGGTAAGTCAGGAGTTTTTCCCATATTTATTACTATTTTTTTAATAATATTTATTAATATTTTTGTTGTTGTTGAACTTACACTAAAGATACCACCAAGAGGCAATCAATATAAGTTCAAAACAGATTGCACACTCTACCTTGTTTGGTGGCATGACCAATTACATTTTTATCCACTCATAAATAAAATGGAACGACTGACTTCGCAAAATATAATTGAGTAGAATAGATTTTATTTGTCACATGTAGACTGTGAAATTCAGCTTGTTTGGAACTAGGAGTCAGAGCTCAGGGTCAGCCATGCTACGGCACCCCTGGAGCCCAGTTTGTTTTTTCCTCAAGGGCCCAAGATACCAGCGAAGCTTGGCGATCCCGGGGCAGTAACCCAGTGCCCTTACCACTGTGCTACTACTAAGTAAGTTATTTGATTTTAAAATGTACTGAAGTTTAAGTCTCCACAAATGGAAAAACTTTAGTAAAGAAAAAGCTACTCAGGTACTGTAACAAATTATATTTACTTCTTTACTGTACAAAAAAAAGTAATTTTGTTTATAATTTTATCATAATTTATTTCTATATAGCTGTCTGTCAGAAATGTATTAGGATATTATTATTATATAAATATTTTCCAAAACAAATACCATCTTGAACAGCAATGTAATGAGATCTCCATTATCCCGAAGGGAATGTTTACACCTAATTCCTCCCTAATGGAATAACAACATTTTCTTGCTGCAGCGATCGCTGTCTATTTAAACTACAGTTCACTGGCACAATTTACCAAATAGTTTCCACATTTGGAAGACAGTGAGATCCTAGCCATGTTGTAGACAGTTCACCAGGTGGAGTGCTGTAAAAGTACCCTGGAAAAGGGAAAAGAGTTTTGTGAAAGTGCTCAGGCCAACAAAGAGACATTGTGCTCTTTACCATAATGATAGTAATTTGGTTCTGGCAGCTGCCTCATATCCAGGAAGATCTCCAAGAAATGTGCAATTTTAGGTTGTAGTAAAATATATAAGGGATGATATTAAACAATAAAAGATTGGAGGATGTGCTAATTTTTATTTAGTTCAAATAAATAAAACTTTTTTTTTAAGTATGGAACACTGTGTGTTGTTCATAATTGGATTCAGAGTAAGTGTGCGTAACCTTCAACTTCAGAAGAATGCATGTCAGGAAGAATGACTAATCAAACAACACAATTATAAAAAAAAATTGTTTCCAAATGCAATCTTATAAAAAAAAACACTATAATCGATTCTCTTTTTTTATATGGCCAACCATCAGCACAGAGTGTTATGTTTGATGTAGCAAACTTGCATCCAGTCACGTTCTCTGAATCATATATGTAAACTTTGTACATGTGTTGTTCTGGCACATTTTTAGTTGTATACGTTATAATTTGTGTAAAACAGATCTTGTTCTTTTCCATCAGCTGCATGGTCTAGCTGCTAAGGCTCCATTAACTGTTAAATCTTCCAGTTGGGAGTTATACATTACAAAGCATGTGCTTCAAGGACGAACACACACAGTACAGTACACACACACACACACACACACACACACACACACACACACACACACACACACACACAGTCTCAGTTGGTGGAGCATCTGTGAAACTCTTCTGGAGGCTGCAGCATGTCTTTTGTGGTCTGTCTAAGCCCTAAACTCCATTCAGGGCTGACAGGGTCAGCAATGATTTCCCTCCCAGGCATTTAGCCTCTGTGCCTGTGTCTGCAGCTTTGAGGAATGGAGCCTCTTAGGATGATGTGAAAGGCATGATGCGTAGGACTTTTGGAATGACTGAAATAGATGTTAATGCTGTATGGTTCATGAGTGGTATGCTGATGGCGAACTGCTTGTGCATCACTGGACAGTACTATTGAGGATATGTAGTTTAAGGACATAAAGAGAGAGGGAAGGGGAAGAAAAGAAGGGGATGTGTGTTAAGTGGTTAGGTGATAGCATGCTGAGTGGGTGTACGTGGGGCCTCTGTAGGCAGGGCACCATCAGGGTCACTCCAGATCAATACACACAGCTACCCAATACTCCCTGCTCTCTCTGGGCTTTTATTACTTAAACAGAACCTCTCTCTCTCTCTCTCGCACACATACATTCTCTTTCTTCCATGCTTGCATACCAAGCTCGCTCTGCTGCGCTCTGTCTATGGTTTGTGGTTGTGCCGGACGCCGGGGTTCTTTAATTATAGCCATTAAACTACAAGGCATTATCAAATGCTCTGCAGCTTTATAGCTTCATAAACACTCAGCACTGTGGTATCCACCTGTTGCTTTAGCCACAAGCTACACTGATATTAGCAGACTCCATAGACTAGATAAATCTCAACTGGAAATCTTCCCACCAGGCAGCTGTAGTTTTAACTGGACTTTTATCCATTCTATCATTTTCTTCAGGTTTTGAGTAAATATTAGGGATGTACATCTTCATAAATGAGGCCGATGCGATTTAGATCTCGATGCACAGCTTTGATACAATGCATTAAAGATACAGATGATGCAGCTACCGTTGAGATGCAATACGCTTTCTCCGATTGCGATGCAGTTTGATCCGATTTCAATTTGATTCAACACAATGCAATTCAATGCAATACGATGCAACTAATCGTCAAGTGCCTTCTCACAAATGGACCTTTTACAAACAGGCCTATGTAGTGCAATGAAAAGACATTATTTTCCTGTTCCATCTCCAGGAAGATGCAGCTCTTCCTCTGCCATGTTAATCTGTATTCTCTGTGACTCTCAGAACACGCCTCGGTCTCTGTAGTGTTGATACGTCGTATTCACGTAGCAGCAGTGGTGCTGAGAAAACGCATTTGAGAAACAGTTTTGCAAGGAGAAATCACTCTACATATGGTCACAAATTTTAACGTTCTAAATAGTAAAAGCATAGCGCATCTACTAATAATTGTATATAAATAAATCCGGTGCAACCATTTTTAAAAAGGATGCATAGTGATACAATGGCCAACTTGTATCCAGTGCTCACTTTTTTTTAAATCGATGCATCACATTGTTAACTTGCGAATCAGTAAATCTTACCATCCCTAGTGAAATGTGTGATGCCTATGCCGATTATATAATGATAGTAATTTGGTTCTGGCAGCTGCCTCATATCCAGGAAGATCTCCAAGAAATGTGCAATTTTAGGTTGTAATAGAATATATAACGGATGATATTAAATGGAAAAAAATGATGTGGGATGTGGTCATTTTATATTTAGTTCAAATAAATAAAACAAATTTTTCATGAGCAAAACAAGTATGGAGCACTGCATTTTGTTTTCACAATTGGTTTCAGAGTAAGTGTGTGTAACCTTCAACTACAGAAGAATGCATATCAGGAAGAATGACTATTCAAACAACACAATTATAAAAATTGTTTCCAAATGCAATCTAGTAAGAAAAACCTTTATATAATCTATTTTTTTTTTGTTTTGTTTTTATGGCCAAACCTCAGCGCAGTGTTATGTTTGATGTAGCAAACTCGCATCCAGCCATGTTCTACATATCAAAAATTGGTCACAATTTGTCACTTTCTGAATCATAAAAGTATAGCGCATCTACTACTAATAATAATAATATTACATTTTTTTAAATCTGCTGCAAATATGTAAAAAAAAAAATGCATCATGATACAAATGCCAACTTGTAAAGAACTTGTCAAGAAGCTTTTATTGTCATTTCAACCATACAGTATATATCTAACGCAGTACACAGTGAAATGAGACAACATTTCTCCAGAACCCTGGTGCTACATAAACAACATAAAACAACATAAAGCTACATAACAGAAAAACACAGAGCTAAAGACTAGTAAGTGTCCTCGCCACAAAAAGTGCATTGTGTGCAAACAGTGCAAGACAGACAATGCAAAAGTCAACACAAGACAGTGTAGGACAAATACACAATAGCTCCGCCAGTAAACCTGCTGTATATTATATTGTGCAGTGTGCAAGACAGAAGTGGATACAGGAGTGTACTTGTAAAATAAAATAATAAAAAAAATGAATGTAAACAGTTGTGTACTAATAAATAATATTATATTGTTGATACTAAAGTCATGGATGTGTGAAATGAGTATGAGTGTGTGTTTGAGTTCAGATTTGTAGCAGTTCAGTACACACAATTGAGTGAGAAAAAACTGTTGCACAGTCTGGATGTGAGGCCCGAATGCTTCAGAACTTCTTGCCTGATGGTAGAAGAGTGAAAAGTGTGTGTGAGGGATGTGTGGGGTCGTCCATAATGCTGTTGGCTTTGCGGATGCAGCGTGAGGTGTAAATGTTCGTGATAGTGGGGACAGAGACTCATGCGATCGAGTCAACAAGGATAGATCTATTTTAAAACATTGCAACCTTAAAATGAACAATTGGCTTCTATGAAGAAAAATAACAAAACTTTCTTTATTTAGAGTAGGTTGTAGACAAGAATATATTCCATTATTCCGTCATTTTATTTTTTTTTTTCCCATCAATTGGAAAATATACAAAATGTTCAATTCATCAAACAGATGACAGACTGCAACCACAAATAATGTGTGGCATTCAGTCACATCCTCTTAACATGAAGCTTTATTTATACCTTATGCTCCTGACTGTTTTGCCAAAAATATGACTGTGAACTGGGTTATCATACATTAATTTACAAAAAAAAACAAGTTAGCTCACAGGGTCTCTGGATAGTCAAGGATTCTTATCTTTCTGTCCAGACCTTCTCTGATAGGAAAACCATCTGCTCTAATGTTCTACAGAGAACCTTAAAGAGTTTCCCATGAGACGCAAAAACCGCTGGAAAATGATTGTGTGCTTTTTGTTGGGTATCTGTTTACCACAGTCTTTTCTTTACCCATTATATGTTGCAGTAGTGGCCTTTGCTAAGCTTCCATGAAGTGAGAATGTGCTGAGGTTCAATCTAGACTATTTTTTGCTTTTCTCTGTTCAGTGGAAAAAAGAATGCTTTTTTTATTTTAGATTATTTCAATTGAAACACTCTTAGGAAGCTTTGCTATACAATCCATGAAAAATAGCAGATGGGAGTTTTACTTGAATCTGTAAACCAATCATTAGCCTTTCTGCCCTTAGAACTTATTTGAGTAAGCAAAACTCCCATCTGCTGTAGATATACAGACTGTAAAATGTGCTTATGATCAACACTTTGGACTGCAATTAATATGAACAGTTTGCTATTCTGGCTTAGGAAAACAACTGTCACAAACTATTTTAAACTCGTGTCCTTCAGTGGACAGGCGAGAACCTCAACATTGAACACATGAAATTACATTAAATGGATATCCAATGTCACCCAGATGCAGATTCCCTTTTGAGTCTGGTACCTCTTCCTAATATTGTCCCAGGAGGGTTTTTTGTCACCTCTGTTTTGCTCATTTGGAATAATCTGGAGCAATTTGAAAAATTATACTATTCGCATTCTTAACCTATTTATTTCTGCCATATTCAAATTCATATGACTATTGAATTAGCTGGTTAGTCGAGTGATTTTATTTAAGAATATGTTATTGATCCCACAGGAAAACCTTCTTCATATATCCCAGTAATAAGCTGGGGTCAGAGCACAAGGTCAGCCATGTTGCAGTCCCCCTTCTGCACAGAGGGTTAAGGGCCTTGCTCAAGGGCCCTAAGAGTGGCAGCATTGCGATACTGGGGCTTCAACTCCTGACCTGCCAAGGTTACTAACCCAGAGCCTTAACCACTGAGATTTCACGTCCCCTGAACAAGTTAATGCATCATGGTAAATTAGCATCTACCAGCAATAAGTGTGCAGGTTCTGTTTCTGGTGCTGTAGTTAAACTACAAAGGAAATGGCATGATTACTCTGTGGGGAGAAACATGGATACCACTGCACACACGGGTGCCTGGAACAAGCGGCATAGAGACTGTGTTTTTTTTTTTTTATTTAAATTTTTTTTTTATGCTGCTCTCCCTTTATCACCTCGTCACCATAAGTTCAGTACTGTGCTCTAAGGCCATTTTTTTATTTGCTTTTTACACTGCTGAAATTAAAACACACAGTGAGATGAGGAAGCCTAAGAGGGTAGTAATGAAGAACAAACTGCCTCAGTGGAAGGTCGTAAAACCACCTTTCTTTTTTGCAGAGCTGCAATTAAAGCCAAATGAGGGTTTAGTGGTTTGCCAGGAGATTTTTATTTTTACCTCCAAACAGAGAGGGGGTCTTCTTAAACAGTGCAGATGTAGGAATCTCCCTTTCCCTTGTTAAAATACAAATCACTGGCTTGTTGCCTTTTTAAAACTTTCTGTTCATTGGTAGACATAGTCTGCTCCAGTGTTCTTAGTCTTTACAGATTCCAGCAAATATTCAGATTTAATGCTTAGGTAAACAATCATTTATCAGAGGTGGGTCTGGAGGTGGACTGAGGCCATGACAGTGGGACTTGCTAATGTTATGCACATCTGGACTGAAGCAGATAAAGATTTATAGGAGTTTGAGGACACAACTCATCACTGTGTTTTAAATGATGTTCCAAACAGAAAGAATTGCCATAATTTAGACTGAGCTGAGTTTCAACTTCAAATCAAATCGCTGGATTCAGTGCAGTTCTAATAAAGATGAAGGATATTTTCCTTCTGGTTGTCCAGAATCTCATTTCCAGAGTTCCTTTCAAGTTCCTTTTTCTGACATTTCACCCTTTGTGAGCCAAAATCTCTGAATCATGTTTGACTTATCAATCTATAGTGGAACACCTGTTCTCATGTAGGAAAATGTCCAGCCTGATTTCACATTTAATGTATTGATGATATTCAAATATTTTTGATTTGCTTAGAGATGCTGGTGCTAATTAGTTTGTTTATATTCCTGTAAAAGGTTGATGTTACAGAAAATATTCTAACAGTTCAAAATGTGAGGAATAACAGTCAGATTTTGCTATTAAAAAGTAAAAGGGAATTAGTGTTGACAGTGAGGTACATTGTAATATTGTACGTAACTCTGCACTGCACTGTAGATAGACAATGCAATTGCACAAGGGTAACAGAGTTAGTTATCTGTTTGAGTTTACAGATGTGGTGAGGGAGCTTAATAGGCTATAGCTCCCCCTAAAGTAGGCTGTGAAAGATTTGCTAGTGGGTTGCAGAAACCTATATAAAGCAGTCTATAAATATGGAACTGTTTTATTTATTGTGTTTTAAGATGTGCAGCTTGTATAGGAGTATAGATTTATTGTCTTTTGAAAATAACTCAACATACAACCATTATTGTCAAAATAACTGCCAACAAATGTAAGACAAATGATGGAATCCATGTTTCCCTCAATGAGCCACAGCTCATCAGTACCAGCAGCACTCATGCAGCCCGAGAGCGTGATGATACCACCACCATATGCTTGACTGTAGGCAAGACATTTTCTTGGTTCTCCTCACCAGGGTGTCGCCACACCTGCTGCACACACATCTAAACCAAACAAGTTTATCTTGATCTCATCAGACCACAGTAATTCATGCTCTTAAACAGGTTGTCTCCAGCAAATTGTTTGTGGGCTTTCTTGTGAGCCAGCTTTAGAAGAGGCTTCCTTCTGGTACTACGTCCATGCAAACCGGCTTGTTGCAGTGTGCAGCATATGGTAAGTGTACTTTCGGCTTCTGCAACCTCTAAAGCAATGCTGGCAGCACTCATGCATCTGTTTCTTTAAGCCAGCTTCTGCACCTGACGCTCAGCACGAGGACTCAACTTCTTCAATGGACCCTTGCAAGGCCTGTTTCAAGTAGAACACATCTTGGAAAACCTCTGTATGACCCTGGCCACTGTACTGTAACTCAGTTTCCTGGATGTTACCAATCTTCTTATAGCCTGGGCATCTTTTGGAGAGCAACAATTTAATTCTCGAATCATCAGAGAGTCTTCGCCATGAGGTGCCATGTTGAACATCCAGTGGTCAGTATGAGAGAATTGTAGGCAAGGCACCAAATTTTAACTGCTTTAATACAAGATACACAAATTTGTATGGTCCTGTCAATCAGACAAAAACATGTACATGATGAATAGGACATGACTTTGCATGGTTACATGACATATAGCTGTTATCACTCGGGTTGAACCCACTTTTATTATTTTGTACCAGTTCTTTTAACAATAATGGCTGTATGTTGAGTTATTTTTAGAGGACAGTAAATCTGTACTGCTATAAAAGCTGCACATTGACTAATCTAAAATAATTCCATTTTCATTTCTATAGTATTCTCCCTTTTAGAAGATCTAATAAAATGGTTGCTGAAATGTAAGTGGTGTACTCACTTTTGTGAGATACTGTACATATTCTAACAAAAGGTCTGCAAGAACATTTTATAATGAAACTGGTCCATGGCGTACAAAAAGTGGCAAAGTCCTGGACTAAAGCAGTGCTACTGCATGTTGAGAACTTATGAACCAAAGTCAAAATCACAATCAGGTATCCAAAACTATATTTTGAGGAATGTACAACCCCATAAATTACATAAAAATAGACTTTAAATATCAATAAAAGTTGAACAAACTAAAAAAAAGTCACCTAAAAATGTGTGTCCTGGCACAATGTAAACACCCAGTCTTGGTTCAGTGCATTTTGTTCTAACTGTTTCCACACTACACAGCCAAGAGCCATCATAAGCAAAGCCATATTAAAAATGGTGAGGGGAATATGTTACTGCAAGATGGATGCCAAAAGACAATTTTGCCAATTCAGAAACAGGAGGTGAAAAACTTTTAGATATATTCATTTGTATTTGATTTGCAAATGGGAAGAAATTGTTGAAGCTGTCAGAAGACTTTGTTTTAGTTTAAAATCTAGTCTGGCAATAGACTGTCTGGCCAGAAAAAAAAAAAGTTGCACATTTTAATATATTGTTGCACAGCATTTAGCGTTGATTACAGAGCACATTTTTCTGGCATTGTTTCGACAGTCTTATTTTCCTAGAATTATTTTATTGGGAATAGGAGACTTGGACCACTCTGGAAAGCCTTCTCCAGCACATCCCAAATACTTTTAATGGGGTCAAGTTCAGGGCTTTGTGGAGCCAATTCATGTGTGATAATAATTGCTTGTGTTTCTTGAACCACTCTTTCAAAAAAAATTTCGAATAATTAAAATAAAATTGGAACCTGATGAATCTTGGCATTATCATCCTGAAATATGCCAGCGCAATTATGGACAAAATCCATTAATAGGATTAGCTGGTCATTCAGGTATTCAATTGACTTCATTTTATTGTTGGATAATGTTACTGAGACTAGACCTAAACAAATGAAGCATGGAGATCATAACAGGGGCTCCAGAGGCTTATACAGCAAGCACTATACATAACTGGTGCATCGTTACATGCCCCTAATTTTTGAATAGGTTTAATCTGGATTACAAACATTCAACATTAATTTTTTTCAGACCATATGTTTTCTGCAAACTGTGACCATAGTTCTTTCTGTTTGTAACCATGCATTGGACAAAGCAATCTCCTTAGTTGTTTTGTTTGCTAACATTTACAGCATTTGGCAGATGCCCTTATCCAGAGCGACTTACATTTATCTCATTCACACAACTGAACAATTACGGGGTTAAGAGCCTTGCTCAGGGGCCCAGGAGTGGCAGCTTAGTGTGGCTGGGATCTGAATTTAAGACCTTTGAATCTAAAGTCCAACGTGTTAACCACAAAGCTACCACCTCCCCTTTTGCTTGATGCTGACCGGTAATTTAAACACTAAATATGTCTTCTGACATGGTGTTTAAGAAATGAGAAGCTATATCAGTTAAAGCAATTGTTTCTACCTAAAACAAAAATCACTGAAAACAATTATCTATATATACACTGACTAGGCTTAACTTTATGGCCATCTTTCAAGCATAACATTATGACCATCTGCCCAATATTGTGTTGGTCCACTTTTGCTGCCAAAACAGTCCTGACCCGTCGAGCATTAACAGCATTAACTTTTTTAGCAATTTGAGCTACAGGAGCTCGTCTGTTGGTTCAGACCACACAGACCAGCCTTCACTCCCCACGTGCATTAATGAGCCTTGGCCGCCCCCTGACCCTGTCGCTGGTTTACCACTGTTCCTTCCTTGGACCACTTTTAATAGATACTGACCAGTGCAGACCAGGAACATCCCACAATAGCTGCAGTTTTGGAGAAGCTCAAATCCAGTCACAATTGTGCCCTTTTCAAACTTTTCAAATCCTTAAGCTTATCGATTTTTTCCTGCTTCTTGCACATCACCTTTGAGGACAAAATGTTCACTTGCTGCCTATTATATCCCACCCACTAACAGGTGCCATGATGAAGAGATCAGTGTTATTCACTCACTGCTCATAATGTTATAATGTTATGCCTGATTGATGTGTGAGTCTTTGGTGTCCTGTAAGAAAAGAATTTTATTTTTTATGGCTTCAGAAATAATGGGAAAACTGACCTCCAGCTAAATTAAAGGTAAGAGGATCACTGTCAAAGTCTACAATCAAAACATGCCTTTATAAATGTAAATCCAAAGGGGTTATTCTACTCAAAAATATTAAGGTCAGTTTAGACTGCTAGAAAACATTTAAAAAGACTGCCCAGATCTGGATCAAGATTCATTGGACAGATAAATCATGTAGCATTTTAAGGAAAAGATCAGGTAATTTTGAATTTATTGGCTACAACATGACTCAATAAAGTTGGGGGGTATAAATAGTGTATCTTTTGGAAGGAAAGTCTCTAAGAAGTAAAGATGGGCAATATTGGATGCCTGTAATCTTCGGGCATTTAAAACAGGCATGATTTTGTAATGAAAATCACTGATTATGGGCTCCATAACATCACCAGAAATCATTGTCTGTAAACACAGTTTGCCATGTCTTCCATAAATGCACTCACAATTCACAATTCATCCAGATTGGACCAGACTATGAAAATTAGTGACACACTGATGTCTAATATATTGTGTAATAATGCAGTGTGTCGTCTAGCTACTGGTCTTTATGGTGTAGTTTTTCTACAGCACTCTTTGATCTGTCTCTCTGTGTGTGTGTGTGTGTGTGTGTGTGTGTGTGTGTGTGTGTGTGTGTGTGTGTGTGTTTGTTTTTGTTTCATGTGAAAATAATTTCTGATCCAGGCCGTTTCCCAGGATCTGGACAAGACCAGAGCCAGTTGATCAAATAAACCATGAGTGACGATAGATCCATGAGTCTAGACCATTCAAACACACACACACAAAAGAGTCAAACAGTCACCCCAGTAAAAAATTCTTGAGAATCTGCAAGCTGTGTGCTCGCAACCAATAGGTTATGAGGTTAAACGAGCCATAAAGAGGTGTGTGTGTGTGTGTGTGTGTGTCTGTGTGTGTGTGTGAGTGTGTATAAAATATTCCAGGGTCTGTCTTGGCTCCTTGTGTCACCTGGTGTCCCCAGTAGCCACAGTCCCTCCGTCATGTGGACAGGCAAGTTTGTATAACCAAACAACGGCTACACTATAAAAATAATCACACTACTCAGCCGAGCATTTGGCTTACAGGGGAACGGGCAAAGGAAAATTTATAGGGTAATTAGATTGAAAACCCTCAGGCATTTTGACTTTACCTTAAATACACATTTTCATGTTTCCTTGAATGAGCCATTCCAGACGGATAAAAGCTGATAATAATATAATCCTATACCACACACTTTGTACGCTCATTGGGCCTGAAAGAGGCTCAGTCACTTTCGCTTAAAACTGTAACAGTGTTTGAGATTGTTCAGGTATGTCTACATTTACAGTTTTTTTTTTTTTTTTGCATTGTGATATAGATTTACAGGGGGCTACTGCTATAAATACTATATTTGTATGACATTGTTGATGGCAAACCTACTGTATTAAAGTGGCTGTAAATCTCCTGGATGGGCTATCGCTTACTGAATGTGTGTTTTCTAAAAGACACGCAGAGTAACTCAACTTCCTAGTCCAGCGTCAGGTTACAATGGCCCTCTGTGGCCTTCTTCTGATACAGCACATATTCATATTTCATAAAGACATGCAGCAGAGGGGTACAATAAATCTCTGCAAACTAACAAGCAAAGGGGTGAAGGAGCAAAAGCAGAACAAACCGGGAACTGCCAGTTTACCAAATATGTAAAAATACCAAAAAAAACCCAAAAGTAATATAATCTTCAAGGTCAAGAAAATATGGTAAATACACACAGTTAATATATGCAGTAGACGAAGACTTTGTGGACAGTCCCAATTTTGGCAAAAGTCTCATGTGGGATGTTTCCTTTGGGGAAAACTTTCATAAAAGCTAGTATTAAAACTTTCATAAGACATTTTGTTAATTTTCCCACAAGTATTTTTTCTTGTGTATAAATTGATTTCCTACATCAAACAATATCATACTGTGTATGTGTGTGTGTTGCCCTTGTTCCACATGTTTATGTTATAAGTCTCTTACAGCCTGTCTAGGCCCGAGGTGGGACCACAGCATGTTGATATACCAAATAAACCAGAAATGTAAGAATGATGATGGAAGCTCTGGTCTGGACCTTTTACACACACAAACACGCACACAGCATCATTTTTTATCTCTCCCCCCCACACACACACACATCTCAATGTGCAAAACTATTACTATACACTATATCACTGATAAACACACAAATTGCCTAATGCTGAATTTATACTTATCAAAATGAACTCCTTTAACAGCCGGTTCTGTCAACACAAGTAACCAAGTTCTCCTGACTGTCCTCTACTTAAAGCAAAATTTGCTCTGTTAAATATTGTTGCTGCTTCCTATATTTTAGTATACTTTATTCTCACTATTAATCCTATTTCATTAAGGGGCAAGAGTATCTACTGCATTACAATGTTAGGAGTACAATACATGTTCAACAGAATGTCATAATCAAAATTGAGGAATTTGTCTTGGTGTGTTGTTGCTATAAAAATATAAAAAATCTATACAACTACGGGAAAAAAATAAAGACATTAACTCTACAATGTATGAGCTCTTTAATATGTGGGCACAGAACTTCATTAGACTGACACTTGTAGATAAATCTCAATGCTATACAGCTGCAAAGTCTAGTTTCATAGAATGCCTTTTAATAATTCCTAGCTTACATTTACCTTTATGGCACTTATTGAAGTCTCTGTCAGTAAATTACATCCTGCTTCTGGTTTTCTGGGTCATGGACTAAAAATACCATCAATCTATAATTACAATTTATTGAAGCTTTGGTAAATTTGTCTCATTTAGTTGGTTATTGTTACTCCCCAATGTCTTTAATGGACACCAGCAAAATAAATAAATAATATGAAACAATCAGGATAAATCGAATTGCAATCTAAACACCACAAGCCTGATTTGTACTGTCAAACAGTATCGACGGAGATAGCACACAGATCGCGATTTCAAGGAAAGGAGGAAAAAACACATAAAAACAAACCTTACCTCCTCAAGATTAATGACGAGCCCATGGAAAACTATTAGGAATTCCTTTAACGTGTGTTGAAATGAAAGATCAGTTTTGCTGAGAGTTCATGCAGGCAGAAGAAGATGCAGAGCATATGACTTTTCTCTCTTATTTATTTCTAAATGTCTTTATAGACTACAAAAGGATTGTAGTAGTTTCTTATTTGTGTAGAAATTACTAAAGAAGATCTGGAGAATAAGCATAAGCATGTCATCAAAATTGTATGTGCACACAGATGGGTGAGAGAGGATATTTTTAGCGGAAAACCGGAAGGTTTTGTATCAATGGGCAGTTTGTTCTCAAAATCAAGGCACTAAGACTGTAACATAGTGCCAATAGTGTGGAGATAGCTATGTCCTTGGACAACTTATAGTATATCAGTTAGTTGACTAATGAGAATAGTATATTGGTTAGTTGACTAATAAAGACTTTTTTCTTAATAAGCCATGTCATTATTTCACTAATAAAGTCAACAAAGGGTAAATGACATGAAAAACTTAGTAGTCATCTGGTCCAATGAGATGACTTTAGCTAAATTATTTACAGAAATGCATGTAACTGGATTAAAACTTGTTCTTGTTTGATTAATCTTTTTTTTGTTGTTAAAGCAGCTTTAATTCTAGTCTGCATCTCATTCACTGCTGCTGCCAAGTCTCCTTCCTGTATGATATTTTGATCGGCAGAATTCTCAGACGGTGAACCATCACCACAGTGGCTCATTATTCAAGTTAATATGAAATGATGACTCGTTGCTAAAATATTACCTCTTGACTGGGATTCTGATAGTTAACTTCTTTTCCATTTACCAAGTTAACCTATATGAACATGAAGTTTGTGGAGACCTGAAATAAGATTTGTATGTGCTTTTTGAACCTCCCATTCCATGTCTACTTCCCATTTGCTGTAATAAATACCTCTAACTTCTGTGAAGATGTCTCACTAGATTTTGAAGTGTGTTTGTGGAGATTTGTGCTTATTTAGCCATAAGGATGTTAGTAAAGTCAGGTAATGATGTAGGTGAGGTGAGGAGGCCTGGGGTGCAGGGACATTCATCCCAAAGGTGTTCAGTAGGGTTAAGGTCAGAGGTCTATAGCAGGCCACGCAAGATCTTCCACTCCAAAAAATGTAAATCATATCTTTATGGAGCTCGCGTTGTGCACAAGGTCACTGTCATGCTGGAAGAGGTTTGGGTCTCCTATTTCATGTAAAAAGAAAATGTAATGCTACTACATTTAAAGATGTTCTATACCAATGTGTTCCTTCAACTTTGTGGTAACAGTTTGGGGACCACATATGGCTGAAAATAATTCCCCTATACTATTGTCCAGATAGTGTCTTTTTAGTTTTTTTTTTAAAGATATATACCTAAGATAAAATATACCTTTATTCATCCCACAGTGGGGAAATTTCTTTAACTAGTCATAAAGTGACTTACAACCTGTAGTAAGTGTAGTAATCATCTCAATGCAATGACTGTCTCCATACGTAACCTGGAGATGTTCTTCTTCAGGAACTCGATCTGCGTCAAAAATGCTTTGGGTAAGAGAGTCCAATCAAGCCAGGCTGACTAATCCCTGCCTAGTGTGGACGGGCACAGCTAAGGCGAAGGACAGAGGGGCCAGGAGTGGCACTGAGACCGATACTATAGAACATAACAAAGGTCTTGGAGGGAAACTCCAGAGGACAAGGCCTTAGATGCAGCTTCACTTTGAGTGGAGTGCACTCTGACCCTGAAAGGAGCGGGGGAGACCGAAGGACTAATAAGAGAGAGGAGAAGAAATAGTATCAGGGCTTCTTGGAGGGCCATAGCAGACAAACAGCTGCTTCGACTTCCTCTACAATTCTGTTCAATTCGGTTAAGCTTCTCCTGGTCTGGGGCCTGGAAGGGAGGAGGAGTGAATGCCTTTAGCATAACAGGTTGTGGGGTGGGAACGGGTACCTTAGGAACATACCCTGATCTAGGGTAGAGTAAGGCACTGGCCAAGCCTGGAGTAAATTCCAAAAGATAAGGGGCACAAAGAGGGCCATGACAGGCCACAATGGCAGACATGTTAACCTTTAGAGTGGAAGGAGCCGACCATTTGACTAACTGTTGTTAAAGGAATTCCAGCACTAAACTGACTGGGCAGTTAACTAGATCTAAGTGGTGTTGTTCACACCATGCAGTGAACAGGTGCCACCCCGTGGCATACGACATCCTTGTGGCGGGAGCTCTGGTTTTTAAGAATGGTCTTTACAACCTCGGTGGAGAGGCTGGTGGCTAGGAGCTGCACCCCCTCAGGGGCCACAGCCACAACCTTCACAGCTCAGGGCAGGGGTGTATTATTGTACCCCCTGCCTAAGATAGAAGATCCCTCCTGAGAGGAATCTCCCAGCGGGGCCACTAGGAGGAGATGGACTCTTTTTCCGCGAACTCTCTCCAGATCTCCTGGGAGCAGAGCGACAGAGGGAAAGGCCCTGTAACATATACCATTTCATCCAGCCCTAGAGGGGCTGGGGGTATTAGGGAAAACCTGAGGATGCAGTGCAATGTCTCTTGAGTCACAAACAGGTCCACCTTGAGCGCTCTAAAATTCTTCCCATGTTTGCTCCACCACATCGAGATGGAGTCACCATTCCCCGTGCCTCGGCTTGTGCCAGCTTGTACAAGAGACGAGATTGCAGACCCCTCTGGTGGTAAATATAGAAAACCACTGAAGTGTTGTCCATACGGACCAACACATGGTGGCCTCTAAGGTCTGGGAGGAAATGCCTCAGAGCTTGAAGCACGGCCAGCATCTCTAGGCAATTGAGGAACGACGTCCGAAGAGGCCTCGTTTAGAGACCTTGAGCATAGCGGGCACTCATGACCACTCCCCAACTCATGAGGGACACGTTTGTCGTAAGCATTATGCAACGTCCAGGAACTCCCAGCACGGTGCCCTGAGTCAAGAACCCAGGATCTCCCCAGACATCTAAGGCACGTAGGGCTCGCCACATGACCTTGATAGTACAGAGTGGATTGCCCCTCTGAGAAAACCCCCAGTTCTTAAACCGGGGGTCCCACATGCAGGAGGCCAAGAGGAACCACATTGGATGCTGCTGCCTGGTTATAGTGGGGGCTGTGCCTGCCGAGCTGTCCCACGGGGGTGACATGGGAGGAATCACTGGAACACCACCGACTGCTTTTTGGCCTCCTGAAACCTGTCGATGACCACATTTACAGCATTGCCGAAAAGCCCTTTCCCTAACGAAAAGATCTGACAGGGTGAGCTAAATGTGTCTCTTAGTGGAAACGAGGGTGGCCATGGACCTTAGCAGTCTCTTTGGTAGCCCTAAGGGCTAGTACTCTAGCACAGCGGAGCTCACAGACTTGCTGACCACCCGAGACATCACCCACGTCTAGCTCCTGCATTAATCGGCCATGGGGTGCAGACAGCCTGCGGCCTGCCCCGCTGAGGCATAGGCCTTGCCCACCAGGGCTGAGATGGTTCTCAGGGGCTTGGTGGGCAGTGCTGGAGCTTTAAGAGAGCATTGTCATGCAAACGCAATCTTCCCAGTCAGCTTCCTTTAAAACCAACCTAGCGTGCGTTGAGGTGGTTCTCAGGGGCTTGGTGGGCAGCGCTGGATAACCTAAAGTCTAAAATTTCACTCCATTTTTTTTTTTTTACTACATTTTGTGAAATCAATCAATCGGTTTTATTGATGAGTGGATAAACACTTAACTGGTCAAGCCTGCAGCAAGCCAAAAATGCTTGATGGTATTTACTTAGCAAACAGTTCAGCATCAGTTTAACAGCAAGCAGAACATGCTGCAAATATTTTAAATACCAGTGTAAATACGCTATAAAAAGGTTTTTTGTGTATGTGTGTTTTGTGCAAAAAAGATTAAATGAGCTTTATCTTTCATCCTGAATTACAGAAAAAAAACTTTTGCTCTCAGGCTCTCAATCAGACTTGTTCCTTAACCTCTCTTCTCTGAACCATTTTTTTTTTCAATTGGCTTTTGAAGACTGCGCTTCCAAAAGCAGCTTTAAGTGCAAAAAAGCAGAGAGGAAGAGAGACTTGATATTCATCCTGCCACATGAAAGCGCCCTGCTCGATTTTGCCCTGTGCAGCAGATTTGTGTAAAGATTTATGTAGTATTTGTGTGTGCATTTGAACAGTGGATTCCAGACTACCAGAACTTGCTGTACATCACACATGTCACCTCCACTTATTCATACAAAAATGCACACCCAAACCCATAGCTTTGCAACCTCTGCTCACACAACATATTGTGTACGTGCATGTGTTCATTTTGGTGTTTGTGATTATGATTTACGGACTGTGATTTATGACCCAGTGCTGATTTATGACCCATATGGCTCTGATATTCGGAGGTTCTGTTCTTTATTTCAAGCACTCGGACACTTCTTAAAGCGATCCTGAATAAAGCACTGGAATCTTTGGGATCCACTCCCAGGGCTTTTAGTGTCTTTCACTGATCCCAGCCTGTCCAGCAAAGGAGGAAGATCTGTGATCTGCTCATTATCCTTAACTCTAACATTCCACAGGTGTGCGCATATGAGCGTTTGGTTTGCATGTGTTTTCCTTCTTGGTTCTGTAGCAAGCCTTAGCTTTAGCATGTGTTTCTTGTTTTTTGTGTTCGTTTTTGTTTATGCAGTGATGTGCTGGTGATAATGAGCTGGAAGGTTACAGTTTAAAAATAGCCTACAGCCTGTTAGGGTATTAAGTTAATGTACAGTCAGGTTTATGTATAAAATGTCTCTGATCACCTAGGGAGAGAGTGGAATTGTTTAATCGATGTGGTTTGTGATGTAATGGCTACAAAGCGACAAGGAAAACTCTCCTGTAGGTATAAACCTGTGGCTAAAGACGGTTTCCTCTACACAGACAACACATGCAAACCAAGCTCACCAACCAGAAGTGCCCACCCAGAGGTTGGCACATGTCATTTGCTTGCACTGGATTGCCACAGCTGGGTGTGGATTTCTTGGGAATAGCTGAGTGGAAGACACACACATTAATTTTCTCTCTTACTCCCTCGACTCAAATGGGTTGTTATGCTTTTCTATTAATTCAAGCTAGACCCTCATCTAGCATTGAGTCGGTGCACCTACCTACTGACTAACCGACCAATCCATTTATTCAACTATCCAACCATCTATCCAACCACCTACCTCTTAATTTATAATTCTATCCATCTATCCACCTACATTTTGTTTCTTGCTATAAAAGATCTGAGAGGATTTCACTTTTTTAACAACACAAATCTAGTATATATGCCTCCAAGAAGAATCCTTTTTATTTTCCATTTTAATGAAATCATTTCGGGTGTGAATTTATACATCATGACTAAAATGAAATGACATTTTTTTTATTTTGGTGTCGATTTTACAGTTAAACACAAATTTATAGCCATCGGCAGTTATTCAATCGTAAATATTGAATACTGTAATCAATACCTTTGTGAACTTGAGAATTTTTTTTTAATTGTCATCTTTGATTAGAGCAAAGTAATGTCTAAAAATATTTCTGCAGAACATTTAAATCACAGCACAAAATAATTTTTTTTTATTTCACCCATTTTTATGCGCAATGCCTAAATGTATGTAATTATTGTTCTAGTCCTAACTCCTATCACCCCTGCCTCTCGCGCTCTCTCACCCCTATCCCTTCATCATTTGTGTTTTCCTTGGCAAATTTCAGGAGGCTTTGACATCTGCTGATGATCTAATACAGCTTGTCGGGCCAAGTCCAACAGAGTAAAATGTGAAAAATACTCACGCTGACTGTATTTTCTCCTCATTCGCCTTGCACTGAACCGCCGCGGCAGCACTCGTAAACCTCACGTTAATCACTCGCAAATATTGCTGATGATATTTGTGGGCTGGGTTGGTTCGTCCTGAAGCCAATCGGCTCTTTGTCTGCCTGGTAGCTGTGAGTTAGGTCTTTTTAGTCTGAGAGAAATGTGTAGTTGTGTTTGGAGAAATTTACATTGCATACTCTTTCTTTATAGCTGGCCTCTATGTTACGCCAGACACCAAAACAGTTCCATATGGACATGGCGGTTTAATTTATGAGTTTGAAATGATAGATGATGTATTACAGCAATGCGCAAATCCCTCATCGTGTGGGTGTGAGGCTGTTAGTGTGTGTCTATCTGCAGGAAAGTGGCCATACAGTAAATGTGTATGGATACAACTCGGGCCTGCTCTCGTGCTTGGAAGCAACAAAGAGCAGTATTGTGTGAACAAGGTTTCTGAACTTTCTCTGTACCTTTATCACTTCCCCTAAAGCATATAGAAACTGACAAGCAAAATGCCTGCGCAGTGCTTAGCACAGTCCAAATGGGAGCAATTGGACTGGTGGCAGTCCGATCAGGAGCAGGCTGCAGGGACTTGGCATGTTTGCTTTTCTGGGATTAGTTAAAATCATGCATGTAATAAGGAGAAAATAGCTTTTAAGCTTGCCTGTAGGAAACAGTGTCCATGGAACCAATGCTTATTAAAGACAGCCTTGCTATGGGGAAGCAAATTCATGGGGGAAAAAAATAAACTTTTGCTTGGACTTGATGATAATCTGGGAGTGGGAGGAGGTTAACGGAAACCACTGTCATCTGACCAGATACATCTATTTTTAAAGGAATAATGAAAACTTGTCTGAATATGAAATTATTCAACATTTTTAGCCTCACTTTTGAACCAGATGTACTATTTCAAAGTTAAGGCCAAGTGCCACAAAGTTGTGTCTATTAGGGGAGGTCCACACTGATAGGTTTTTATATTTATCTCTCCGTTTTGGCCTTCTGTCCACACTACAACAACATTTTAATTCAACAAAAATGTAGCTTTTTAAAAAAACATTCTCCAAAGTAGATAAATTTAAAAACGCCGTTAAAAACGGAGGCTTTCCGAAATTGACGAAAAAGCTTTTCTAATTGAGCTTTGGCTCAAGTGTTTGCCTTCAAATTTACTTAGGTATCCAAACTACTATGATTTATTATGACTATAATGTTACTATCATTTTTGTCACAAGACTCTTAATCAACTCAGTTCATGTGAAAAGGCTCTAATGTTACTCTTAACACACCAGCTTATTAAAAGAATGATATTAATGAGTCAAACACTAATTGATATCTATTTAAATGATCATGAGCCCGAAAACCTCTTTTCAACTACTTAAAAAAAATTTAATAGTGAAAATCAGGACAAAGGTGTTGTGGTAAGTTCGAGTCAGGAGTTTCTTCCATCGCTCTCAAAATATTCTTCCTGCTGTTGAACTGACGCTGAACTGTAGGTTTGTGATAAGTAGATGCCACCAAGCGCCAATCAAAACAAGTTTAAAACGCTCTACCCTGATTGGTGGCTTGCTGTGTAGGACTGATTTCACAAAATGTAGTTGAGTAAAAAGTGAGATATTTGACTTTGAAATGTAGTGAAGTTAATGTGTCCCCAAATGGAAATAAAGTAAAAGTACAGATACACACTACAGTAACCAATTACAGTATAGTTACCAATTACATTTACTTTATTACTGTCCACCACTGGCGTAAACATAACCTGAGAGAACAAATATGTAATCTTTTGTCACACTGGTGGGTATGGTGCAGCATGAAAATATACAATTTATTACATTAAAAATAATCAATACATATAGCATAAAGATGTAATTGAAAGGAAATTCTAATGCAAACTCTTCCTTCTTGCATAAAAAATATATTTTTTGTGATCTTACAACCGAGTGTTTTCCTTTCAGAAAAAGTTTCTTATAACTATCTGAACTTTTGAAGATTTTTTATAGACTATACACATAAATACTATATGGACAAAAGTCTGTAGACAGCTGACCATAAGATTCATATGTGCATTTTGTATATCTCATTCCACATTAAGTCTCAACTTGCTGTTATAATAACCTCCACTCTTCTGAGATGTTTCACTAGATTTTAGAGTGTGGTTGTGGAGATTTGTGATCATTCAGCCACACGGCTGTTTATAAAGTCAGGTGAAGAAACATGCTCGGGTCTCCTAGTTCTAAGCGAAGACAAAATTTACAACATTGTGGTAACAGAACCTCATATGGCTGGAAAAATTAGATGTCCCAGTACTTTTGTCCACATAGTGTAAATTATATTTGACTTATTAACATAAAAATCTCTATTTGGTCACCTTGCCAATTTCTCCCTTATAAAACCAAAGCTGCGAATCATGTATAGCATGTGTCTATCTAAAGTGCTATCTACCCTCTTCAGCATACATGTTCTCACAGATGCTCACATTTGGATAATCATGCTATAATTGAGAAGGAAGTGAGGAATGCCTTACTAAAGAGCACTACTATCTTGTACAACCAATCAATGAGGGATATAAAATCACTGGGATTTAAAAAGTGTTTTTTAATCACACCACTCAGAACCCTAATACTTCATCTTTTGGTAAGATTCTAATGGAGTACTTAATTTCTGTGTTGTGGTAGGATAAGTGTAAATAAAATCTTCACAAAGGCTATGCTTCTGCATCACGAAATATGACATTGCACTTGATATTTCGCTATAAAAATATCATGCCTGAAAAAAAAAAAACATGATTTACAACAAAGAGCCATTCAAATGCAGAAGAAAGGAACACACTGAACCATCGTGCACAAGGTTGGATTACAGTGTGGTTTTTGTTCTCAGTGAAGATTCTTGTTAAAGCACCGGTGTATGAGTGTGTGTTCGTGAGAGTTCTCAGATAAGGCCATACTCTTCTGCTGTTCATTAGAATTTAATAGAGAGCATAGGTCAGCTCTGGCTTCCTACAAATCATCACCATCATCCCTCGTTCCAAAGCTCTAGCTGTCACAATGAGTCCTTTATTCTTTATTCATTTCTATCCTTTTACTCCATTATTATGATAATGGATTTTTTTTTATAACAGAAATATTTAAGTTAGTACTAGCCGACTCATAATTTCATAATAAACGTGATGTGTTTGCTGCCATGAGTTCAGAATGTCCGCACAAATGATCAATAATACAATAGCTCTAGAAGTGGAAAAGTAATCAGATAAACAGATCATTAGATGCAGATGAAACTGTTTCTCAAGCGCGTTCTCTCAGCACCACTAAAGAACGACAAAAAATACTGCAATCCAGGTGTGCAAAAGCTTGTTGAATCATATCATATAAGTCTCGATGCTGAAATTGTTGCCAAAGGTGGTTCAACTAAGCACTTAGTAAAGGGTCTTTACTCAAATGTTTATGTACATCATAATAAGGCACTTAGGGTGTAGATTAATTAATTAATTAATTAATTAATTAATTAATTAGAAAGCTTTTAGTATCAAGCTGCAACATAAAATTAAAAAAAGGTGTCTTTATATATATATATATATATATATATATATATATATATATATATATATATATATATATATATATATATATACATACATACATACAGAGAGAGAGAGAGAGAGAGAGAGAGAGAAATAAATGTATTATCTATTACAGTGTAATAGTTACACCCATGCATAGTGACATTATTGCTCCCATCACTGGTGAAATTATTTATTAGGGTCAACAGCAAAGTGTCAAAGGTCAACTAAAGAGCCAGCGTGGCTTCTGTCGCCAAAATAGTCGTAATAAAACCACAGCTTAACAGCCTATTCTCCATCCAGTGTATTTTTAGCACATATGTAGACTGAGGCGAATTCTTTGCTGGCAGTTTTACTGCTGTCTGCTTTCATATGTGGTCACAACGAATAAATATACACGTTATCTACTACATCTTTTTTATGTGATTTTTCATCACCACATCTCATTGCTGTGTCCTGTCCCTGATGTTCATCTGACCACTCGAAGAATTTTGAAATCGTGTCAGCGAGTATAATATTTAACCCCTATGCCTTTTTGGCATTCAGAAGGTTATAATTTATAATCAGAAACACAAGTGGAAATGTAACAAATCTCTTGGAAGGCACACAAGAGCAACAGTGAAGACTAGTCCATTTTCACTCTGAGATAATGTGTGGAGGCCTGGACACATGCAAGCAATCTTGATTAATCTTTTTTTGCTTAGGTGTCTTACTAGGGAGCGTCACAGTTCTTCTGAGAAGCAGTGTTTTTTGGCACTGTCAAGTGGAAAAAAGGGAGAAAGTCGAAATGACAGATTTCTCATTTTGCTCTTCTCTCTGCAGGATGGAGTCGCTATACTTGCTTTAATGTTATAGCACGATTCTGGACCCTGCCATGTATACTTTGTATATGAGCAACCAAAAAAATTATAAATTAAGCCCGTAAGTGTGTTATGGAGGGTATGGAATGTTTTTGCACCTGGATGAGAAGAGCATGAGACAGCACTCAGATACAGGCTCTCTGGTCAATGCTGCAGACTAAGCATTAAGGAAACTGCTTTTAAACTCTACCTCAAGGTTTCCTTAACTCGCACGTTATTAATGTAATATATTTAGCTGCCCACAGCTTGCATTGTGGCCAGAGATCACAAGAGCAGTAGCTGTCACCTAAGATAACACCTGTAACCTTTCATGCCACATGACAAGCACACATTACACACATTACATTTTCCTCTTATTTTATACCCTCTGGCATCTGTACTTCCATAATCGTTTGGAATGTGAACTTACAGGTGAGAGATTTTGTCAAGTTTTTATGGGACAATTTATGGGCAGAATCCTAATGTTTGTGGGCCTGTCTCTCTCCCCCTCCCTCGGTGTCCAGACTGTCTGCTGGGGCAGCTTCTCAACCAATAGGCAGAATTTCCTAGACAGAAATGACAGTCACTATTAAGCAATTTTAAAGCTACATCCTGTAGCCAGAAATATAAGTCATACAAGCTGCTTTGGCAAATTCAATTCTCAAGCTATTATTTCATGAGGGGTTAAAAGTGTTCTTTCTTTTTCAATTTTCACTCTTTCCATGGGTCTTTGCTTTGGCACATTTGAGGCTCTCAGCACTCTGCTCATCATCATTCAGTGCTTTAGGACATAAAAAATCATGTTTACCGACCATATATTTTTCCAACGCAGCCATTTGTTTTATAGATGAGGACATTCAAATAACTATTTCAATATAAATGTATGCATGGAGAAACTATACAGTACATGAAGTATTGGTAAATGATATTACATAGGTACTCCAGGCCTACATCTTTATAGACATTTGATTTTATAATGACCAAGTATTAATGCAACACTTCAACATGACGAAAGCTGTAAGATAAATGTTTTATCCTAGATCATGACAGAATGAAAACACTGACTACAACCCACCATAACCACTGCCTATTTTAACTAGTTATGTATGTATTTTTCTTTTTCTCCTGATCATTGTTAAGTACCAACAGCACATTGAATTGTGAGCAAAAGAAAAAAGGCTGCAAAATCCTCTGTAACGTCAAATGGCTTTAATTATCATTTCCAACACATCCAGTTGTCACAGAACACTGTGAAACACAACATTCCTCCAGGACCATGCAGCTAGAGGAAACAACATAAAGTAAGTTTTGACTGCACAAATTTTACAAGAACAAAAAGACCTATACACAGGACTACATAAACACACACTCCACAGTAGAGTACAACAAGACTAACACTGCGGCAGTGTAGCACTGACTAGTACACAGTGTGTGTGATAGCGCAAAGTGGGTAGCTGTATTAGCTCTCTATCTAATGCTCTGACCGTCATTTTGCCTTTAAAACTCTATTAATAACTATAATTTTCAGTATAATTTCACTTAACAAACTCCATATATTCTGCAAATGAATGATTCTGATACCCATAGGAAATAATTTGTGATATAACTTTCTCAAGAAACCAGGAATATGCTGCTAATAAAAACAGATTTATGACATGCACAGCTCCTTTGATTACACATTGAAATAAAATAAACTTTAAACATTCAACCTTTCAATTTAGCATGTGACAGATATTTATTTTTATTTTTTTGAGGAAACGTAAAAAATAGAATTTCCTCTGTAAGATTTGAACTGATCGATTTCAGAAGTATCTGATGACAGTCACAAATGTTCTGACAAATTCCTCATACAACTTGTATTAACTTGTGATGCAAAATCATAGCACACAATGGACTATTCAATGTTGCAGCCAAGATCTTAACCTACTGGGTCAGCACCTGTCACTGGCACGAGCCTATCAGCTTTCAGGTGAAGAATGCACAGGTTGTTCTCAGCCTACAAACCAAAATGACAATTAAATTCTTCACAGCTTTCAGCTAATGCACTGAAGCCATAAGCACAACAGAGTTCTTTGATTTTATATATGCAGTGCAACCTCGATACTCGCAGGGGTTATGTTCTGTTTGCTATGTTTCCACACTGACGTTTTTAATTGCCTGATATGTGCATCATGGTGGATTTTGGTGCTTGATCTACTGCATTAATCTTGTGTTAATGAAATAAGTGCAGTTCAAACTTATTTGCTTTAACATGTTATCTATGTTAACTGAAATGGATGCTAAAATGTGAGGGGTGTACTCACTTACTGTGTATATACAAACCCGATTCCAAAAAAGTTGGGACACTGTACAAATTGTAGATAAAAACAGAATGCAATGATGTGAAAGTTTCAAATTTCAATATTTTATTCAGAATATAACATAGATGACATATCAAATGTTTAAACTGAGAAAATGTAATATTTAAAGGGAAAAATAAGTTGAGTTTAAATTTCATGGCATCAACACATCTCAAAAAAGTGGGGACAAGGCCATGTTTACCACTGTGTGGCATCCCCTCTTCTTTTTTATACCAGTCTACAAACGTCTGGGGACTGAGGAGACAGTTGCTCAAGTTTAGGAATATGAATGTTGTCTCATTCTTGTCTAATACAGGCTTCTAGTTGCTCAACTGTCTTAGGTCTTCTTTGTCGCATCTTCCTCTTTATGATGCGCCAAAATTTTCTATGGGTAAAAGATCTGGACTGCAGGCTGGCCATTTCAGTACCTGGATCCTTCTTCTACGCAGCCATGATGTTGTAATTGATGCAGTATGTGGTCTGGCATTGTCATGTTGGAAAATGCAAGGTCTTCCCTGAAAGAGACGACATTTGGATAGGAGCATATGTTGTCTAGAACTTGGATATAACTTTCAGTATTGGTGGTGCCTTTCCAGATGTGTAAGCTGCCCTTGCGACACGCACTCATAGCGCTGATAACAACTTGAGTTGTCCTGATCCTCTTTAGTCCAGATGACATGGCGTCCCAGTTTTCCAAAAAGAACTTAAAATTTTGATTCGTCTGACCACAGAACAGTTTTCCACTTTGCCACAGTCCATTTTAAATGAGCCTTGGCCCAGAGGAAACACCTGCGCTTCTGGATCATGGTTAGATATGGCTTCTTTTTTGACCTATAGAGTTTTAGCTGGCAACGGCAAATGGCACGGTGGATTGTGTTCACCGACAATGTTTTCTGAAAGTATTCCTGAGCCCATGTTGTGATTTCCATTACAGTAGCATTCCTGGGCATCCAGTATGGTTTTCTGGCCTTGACCCTTACGCACAGAGATTGTTCCAGATTCTCTGAATCTTTGGATGATGATATGCACCGTAGATGATGATAACTTCAATCTCTTTGCAATTTGGCATGATGGGGTTCCCTGGTGGTCTAGTGGTTAGGATACGGTGTTCTCACTGCGGCGGCCCGGGTTCGATCCCCGGTCAGGGAACCAACCCCAGCCATTAGGGTTGCACAAGCCTTAGTGCCGGTCCCAAGCCCGGATAAATGGGGAGGGTTGCGTTAGGAAGGGCATCCAGCGTAAAAACATGTGCCAAATCAAACATGCGGATGGTCCGCTGTGGCGAACCCTAATGGGAGAAGCCGATTCTGGAGCAATAGAAGGTGGTCATGTGGTCTAATGAATCCAAACTGACCCTGTTCCATCATGCCTAGTGCCTACCGTTCAGGATTGTGGGGGCAGTGCTAGGATCTGGGGTTGCTACAGTTGGTCATGTCTAGGTTCAGCAACATTATGTGACCAAAAGAATGAGGTCAGCTGACAGCCTTAATATACTGAATGACCAGGTTAACCCATCAATGGAATTATCTTCTCTGATGGCATGGGCATATTCAAAGATGACAATGCCATGATTCATTGGGTTCAAATTGTGAAAGAGTGGTTCAGAGAGCAAGAGAAATCATTTTCACAGATGGATTGGCCACCTTAACCCCATTGAGAATCTATGGGATGTGCTGGAGGAGACTTTACGCAGCAGTCTGACTCTCCCATCCTCAATAAGAGATCTTGGTGAAAAATTACTGCAACTCTGGACAGGAATAAATGTTGTGACATTGCAGAAGCTGATTGAAACGATGTCATCGCATATACGTGCCATAACCAAAGCTGAAGGCAGTCAAACTTTTTTTTTTGGACAAGCAGTGTATTTTAGACTGTTCAATGTATAGCTTGTATAGCAGTGCAGATTTACTGTCCTCTTATAATAAATCAACATACAGATATTGTTGTAGAAATAGCTGGCAACAAAAGTGAGTAAACCCTAAGTGATAACAGCTGTATGTCATGTAACCATGCAAAGCCACATGTCCTATTCATCATGTTCATTTTTTTGTCTGCTTGAAGGGACCATACACATTTTTTGTATTTGAGGAGTTAAAATGTGGTGCTTCCAGTACAGTTTTCTCATACTGACCACTGGATGTTCAACATGAAACCTAATGGCATAGAACTCTCTAAGGATATAAGAATTAGAATTGTTGCTCTCCACAAAGATGGCCAAGGCTATAAGATGGTCAGTAACACCCTGAAACTGAGTTACAGTACAGCGGCTGGGGTCATACAGAGGTTTTCTCAAGACGGGTTCTACTCAGCACAGGCTTTGCAAAAGTCAATCAAAGATGTTGAGTCCTCTTGCTGTGCTTCAGGTGCAGAAGCTAAAAACAGATGCATGAGTGCTGCCAGCATTGCTTTAGAGGTTGCAGAAGCGGATGGTCCGCACACTGCAACAAATCGGTTTGCATGACAATCGTCCCAGAAGGAAGCCTCTTCTGAAGCTGGCTCACAAGAAAGCACACAAACAGTTTGCTGAAGACAACCTGTTCAAGAGCATTAATTACTGGAACTATGTCCTGTGGTATGATGAGACTAAGAAAAACTGGTTTGGCTCAGATGGTTTCCAGAATGTGTGGCAACGCCCTGGTGAGGAGAACCAAGAAAATTGTGTCTTGCCTATAGTTAAGCGTGGTGGTGGTAACATCATGGTCTGGGGCTACATGAGTGCTACTGGTACTGGGGAAATGCAGTTCATTGAGCAAAACATGGATTCCAACATGTACTGTGACATTTTGAAACAGAACATGACGTCCTCCCTTAAGTTTCAAACATAATAACGACCCCAAACACACCACCAAGGTGACAACTGCCTTGCTGATTAAGCCGAAGGTGAAGGTAATGGAATGGCCAAGCAGGTCTCCAGACCTGAACCCTATTGAGCACCTGTGGGGCATCCTCAAGTGGGAAGTGGAGAAGCACCATGTGTCTGACATCCAGCAGCTCCATGATGTCATTATGGAAGAGGATTACAGCAACAGTGCTGTGCAGCTCTAGTGAATTCCATGCCCAGGAGGATTAAGGCACGGCTAGATAACAGTGGTGTTCACACATAATATTGACACTTTGGACACAGTTTTGACAAGTTCACTTATATGGTGTACTCAGTTTTGTTGCCAGTTATTTTGACAATAATGGTTATATGTTTAGTTATTTTCAGAGGACAATAAATCAGTACTGCTACACAAAATGCACATTGACTACTCTAAAATATATTCTAAATATAAGTTTTATTTCTATAATATTGTTCCATTCTAAAATGGTTGTTGAAATTTGAGAGGTGCACAAAGCCAGCTCCATAAAGATATGGTTTACAATGGATAGAGTGGAAGATCTTGGGTGGCCTGTTATAGAGCTCTAAACCTCAACCCTATTAAACACCTATGGGATGAATGTAAATGCTGACTGCACCCCATGCCTCCTCACCTCATCTACATCAGTAACTGACATTACTAACAGCAAAATGATATATTTTACATACGTTTGTAGCACCAAAAGAGTACTAAATGTGGAAATCTTAAGGTCAGGTGCCTACAAACTTGTATCCATATAGTGTATTTCAAGATTAAGTCTATGTTTATAAATCCTTGCTGAAATTCCACATTTCAGCACGTCTTTCAGTAATGGATTTCCTGCGCAGATTTGGGTTGCTCAAAAGTCTGTGAAAGCCATGTAAAAACGCCTCGTGTTACTGCGAAACCACTTTTCTCCCCACGTCAATTCAGTTCTAAAGTGACTCGCTCACACACTCGTGCATAAAATCCGAGCCAAGACTGCTGGGCCAAAATCATTTCACGTGTTCTCGCACAAAAGCGTGACTCTGTTCTTTACTGGCCGACCGTTTGTTTTCACTGGAGACAAATTTTCCCTAAATTGATGCAATTCTATTGATTAAATAATAAGCCTTTTCCTCCTGTCAGCCTGTCACCCAGAACTCTCCACATTTATACGGTGTGTGTGAGCTGAGGGATGGAAATGGCGTCAGTCAAAGGCACAGATAACTCTCTCTCTCTCTCTCTCTCTCTCGGACGCTACATTCATCAAAAAATCAGAGTTTCACTATACGAGGTCAAGTCTTTAATAGCAGTTAAAGAAATCACCAAAAAGATTGTTAGTGAGATGGTTATTTGTACATTCAGGAACAATGGGGCCACATCTGCTTCCAGTGAGCCACTAGCATATTAAATGTATTAATGCTGGTTGCAGGATTTTTGCCTGTGTCTGTATGTGTGCATTTGTTTGTGAAACATTTTCCCTTTAGCTATTTGTTCATCTTTACTTCTCTCTGTCTGGCAATTGCTTTTGTGCTTTTCTGCTATTCGTTACAAAACACAGGGATAGGACTGATGGCTCAGTGTTTTTAAGAAACTTGGGAAGAAATGACTAAGCGAGCTTGAGAATATTGTTTTCCTGGAAAAAGTGAAAGTGGCAGCACACTGCCCCGGTCTGTTCGAAACTTTTCGAAGCACCTCCTGAACACAGAGCAAGAGCAAAAGGATGAACATGTGGCATCTGTTAAAGAGTCATCACAAGGAAGAAAAATAATGGCCTCCGCAGAGACCGCTGCTCTTTGAAGTGAGCGTGAATCCAAACGCTATACCTAATTACACACAGACAATGTCAGCGGCCGGTTGAATTGCCTGACTTAAAAAAAAAAAAAAAAACGATCCAACAAGGTATGTCTAGATGTAAGCTCTGCGCTCAGAGGGTGGCCTGTGGAACAAAACTTCAGTTCTGTCCAACTGAACTTTAACCATCCATGTCCCACCTAAAGAGAGACACACAGGCAGTGTTTTAAAATTTGTCTCTTCCTCTATTATGGTTCTCGCTGATTAATATGGTCTCTTGTATGGCCAAAAGTTTAAGAAATAGGAAAAATGGGGATTGTACATGCTTTCAATCAATTTCAATGAGTTCAAGCATAAAAAAGAATCAAGAGTTAAACATTTGTTTTCAAAGCACTGGAGGTGTGAGCATGAGCGTAAAGCAAGTTCACTACAGAGCTCTATTCACACACAGACATCCACATCTAGATGCACATAGACACAGGGAGAACATTCTGCACAGTCACTAGAGCTCATCTTTATGAACTGTGTAAATGTAAATAAATAAATATGCAAAAAAAAATAAAGCATGACATTAAAATCACATGAAATTAATCAATAAATAGATTACAAGTTTTTCAAAATTACATGTAAAATCAACAGAAAAAGAAGTTGAGGAAACCTACATGGTCCTGGGTAAAAAACTTGGGATTTCAATAACTGAGGCCAATGTGATTCACATTTTAATGCATAGGCAACAATACTCTACATTAAAGATTCATATGAAGCAGCTACCATTGTGATAAGATAAGATACGATTTCGATTTGATTCAAAACAATGCGATTCAATGTAATATGAGGCAATGGGAAAAAAATATGATGCTCTTCAATTCAATATGGTACAGATAGTTCACTTTTATTTCTTTGGTTCAGACAGATAGCAAATTGTCAATTTACTGAAGTGTCTTCTGACTTCAAACACGTGGCCCTTCAATCAGCCGGACCGTCGTATAAATCATTTCACTGCATGTCGTACTCTATATGTATGTGTATGTGACAAATAAAATTTGATTTGATTTGAACAGGCTTTTTGTAGTGCAAAGACAAAAGGAAATAAAAATATCAAATAAAACCAGGGGTTCCTTTCCTGTTCTGTCTCCAGGAAGATGCAGCTCTACCTCTGCCATGTTAATCTACATTGTATGTAAATCTCAGGACAAGCTTCGGACTCTGTAGTGTTGTGATACGTCATATTCACGTAGCAGCAGTGGTGCTGAGAGAACGCGCTTGAGAAACAAATTAATGATGAAAAATTAATCTACATATGAAATATTGGGCACAAATGATGATTATATATAAATAAAAAACATTTTATAGATGCAAATATATTAAAAACGTTGAATGGTAATACAAATGCCAACTTGTATTCGATGCACACTTTTTTAAATCGATGCATCACATAGTTTTAACTTTTATGCTGCTGCGAATCTGGGAAACTTACATCCCTAGTTTGAACACATCGAAAATAAATTTCACATGTAAATAAATGTTATTTTTTAGGAGTAAAATTTAACTAGGGGACATGGAGGCCGAACATCCTACAGTATATTGAGGAATATAAAATGTTCTGCTGTAGCAGTTCCCTGATTCGATCCTGTGTTTAGGTTACTGACTGTGTGTCTATATTGGTTTCCTTGAACGTTCCAAAAACATGCCACACTAAATAGGTATGATGTGTGTGCATGGTGGTCTGTAACGAACTGGAACAACCCATTCAGGATGTATTTCCTTTTCATATGCAGAATTCTATAGCCAATCCCATGAGCACTGGGCATGAAAAAGGAATCCACCCTTAATGGGTTGTTCCACTTTGCTTACTATAGATGAAGATATGAATGAGTGTTCTGTTCACTGATATTGTGGCTTTGCTCTCAGGTCCAGTCAGCAACAGAGCTGAATAAATTCGGGCCCACCACAAGATGTCAGTATAACTCACTTTGGATGTCCTGGAAGTTTCTGGTACTTTGGAAGTAGCAGACTAGTATCATGACTGGTTTGCACAACCTTTGCACAATCCTTTGTGTTTACATTTCGTGTTTATTACAAAATTCTCTTTTGCACATTGTAGGTCTACTGGTCGGCACTATTCTGTTTTGTGTTTATGTCCCACACTGTCTTGTGTTGTCTGTTTGCACTCAGTTACACATGATGCACTTTAGACAACTTACTTTAGTCCTTAGAGTTACATAAAGGGCACAGAGCTATTTTGTGTGATGTTAGCTCTATGTTGTTTATGTAGCACCAGGGTCCTGGAAAAGCGTTGTCTCATTTCACTGTGTACTGCATCAGCTATATATGGTTAAAATGACAATAAAAGCTTCTTGACTTGACTTTATGCCTGTATATATACAGTACAGACCAAAAGTTTGGACACACCTTCTCATTCAAAGAGTTTTCTTTATTTTCATGACTATGAAAATTGTAGAGTCACACTGAAGGCATCAAGGGCTATTTGATCAAGAAGGAGAGTGATGGGGTGCTGCGCCAGATGACCTGGCCTCCACAGTCACCGGACCTGAACCCAATCGAGATGGTTTAGGGGTGAGCTGGACCGCAGAGTGAAGGCAAAAGTGCCAACAAGTGCCAAGCATCTCTCGGGGAACTCCTTCAAGACTGTTGGAAGACCATTTCAGGTGACTACCTCTTGAAGCTCATCAAGAGAATGCCAAGAGTGTGCAAAGCAGTAATCAAAGCAAAAGGTGGCTACTTTGAAGAACCTAGAATATGACATTTTTCAGTTGTTTCACACTTTTTTGTTATGTATATAATTCCACATAATTCCACGTGTTAATTCATAGTTTTGATGCCTTCAGTGTGAATCTACAATTTTCATAGTCATGAAAATAAAGAAAACTCTTTGAATGAGAAGGTGTGTCCAAACTTTTGGTCTGTACTGTATATATATTTAAATTATAGATTTAATATTTAGGGTCAAGGTTGAAGCAGAGATTATGCCATATACTGTATATACACTAGGTACAAAGCACGTGTACACTTTATTTGAGATGTCCACAAGCCTCACACTAACAGTCAGTAAAAAAAACTCAGGACCACCATTTTGCCTACTTATAATTAACATTCTATATATTTAGACAAGGAATGCCAATAATTCTCGCTTAAATGAAAAAGCTTCATCTGAATGTGCACTGGATACAAAAAAATGTGCAGCCCTCTATTAAGATAGCTAGTTTTTGTGATATAATGTAAATCCTAGCAGAACATTATGCTTTCAACATGAAATAACGGAAAGATCTATAAATGAAAGTGGAAAAGGCGTTCAACAGGGTTGAGGTCAGAACTCTATAGCAGGAGATCTTCCATTCAATCCATATAAACTATATGTTCATGGATCTGGCTTTGTATACAGGAGCCAAACCTGCTATGAACGAAACCTGCTAAGATCTAAACGTGCTATGCTGGAGCAGGGAACGGAAGGGAAACTTTTATGCTACCGAATCCAAACACATTCTATACAATTGTGTGCCTCTGACTGTGTGGTAACAGTTTAGGAAAGAACCAAATATGACTGAAACTGTCAGGTGTCTCAATATTTCTGTCTATATACTGTATAAAGAATTTGGGAGATTGTTATTTAATGTAGCAAGCAACCACTAACAGGCAGAAATTGCTGCAAATTTCTTTTTAATGTTGATGTAGGGTTCTTGGCGGCCAGTCTCTCTCTCTCTCTCTCTCTTCAGATTTCTCCTGGTCTTCTCATCAGTTTCAGAAGGATTTTTCTTAGTGAAGTTTTGTGCTATGTTTTCCTTTCCTGCTTTGTAAGCTCTTTTACGGTCCATGGCTTTTTCATTTGGATGTTGCCAAGAAGCTCTCAGAAATATGCTATAGCAACAGCTGTAATTTAGTTGTTGATTAGGAAGCAGGTGTATACTAATTAGTATGTAACATGGGTTTAGATGTGATTGATACACATTTGCATTTATAAAAAGGATATGCACAATTATGGTATGATGGGAGTTTTTTTTTTTTTTAAGATATATACAGTGGTAACTCGACATACGAGTGCCCTAACATACGAGTTTTTTGAGGTAAGAGCGGTCACTCGGTCGAATTTTTGCTTTGATACGCGAGCAAAAACTTGAGATACGAGCTCGAGACGCTGCTGCAAGATGGCGAATCAAAGCCAGAAAGCGAAGATTGTGACGAAAATTAAGATAATCAAAGAAGCAAAAGTTAAAATTTTAAAGTTTAGGGATACGTAGTGTGCAGGAGTGATTAGTAAAAAACTAGTTTTCCCTCCGCCTCCGCTTATCGCCTCTACCCCCCCTCCACACACACACACCCCACCGGCGTTTTTCATGTCGTCTCATCTCCAAGGAAAATACACTGAATAAAACCTTATTATATCTTTACATTCTCTCTTATTATGTTTTTATACAATATTTTTCATTTATAAATACATTTTTCTCATTCAAAAACACGTAACAAAAACCACTGGGGTGGCATTTTGGGGGCTGGAACGGATTATTTTTTAATTAATTTCAATGGGGAAATTTGCTTTGAAATACGAGCAATTTGACATACGAGCAAGGTTACGGAACGAAATAAACTCGTATGTCACGGTACCACTGTAAAAGGTTCTGACTGATTAATTTAAGTTTTTTTTTTACCTAACAAAAACCCACCATTTTAAAAGGAGAGGCTAGACTTTGTTTGTCAACTGCAATTGGATTCTAGTTTCTGCTTTGCAAAGTAACTCATCACTTTTCAGCAGTGGTGGACAGTAATGAAAAAAATGTAATTCCTTACTTGCAAAATCAATCGTTCCCTTTCAGGAATTTGAGCTGCATCGAAACGCTTTGTGAATGCCTCGTGTTGTCCACGCTCTGAATCACGTGCGAAATCCGGCCAATAGGCAAGTCGTGACGTCATTGGCGGGCGACGTCGCACAAACCAGGAAACTACAAAATGGCTGAGCGATGGTAGCGACATTAGCTTCTGTTTGTTCAGGTAAGCGCTTTGTGTGTGAATCTGTGCAGCCATGAGCGTTAGGGGCAAGTAGAATTCTGACTGTGTGTTCTTTCCTGCCCCACTTCATTCGGGGGGATACACACAGCCGATGTGTTGTTTGCTTAGCTTAAGATCATGCTTAGTTGGCTCTCGAGGGAGTCAACTGTTAGCATCTTTAGCCGTGTGGCTATGTGCTCCCAGAGAGCTCTCTCTGAGGGATGAGTCCTCTCCAGCCTCTCCTGCTGGGCTGAGCTTTCATTCCCCAGTGAAAGCACTCACTTCAGCGGTTCCTTCTTCCAGCGCATGTAACACGGAGCTCCGTATTTCTTCCTCTGAAGAGGGGAATTTTCGGATGCTAGCGAGCCCACGGACTCCTCACAGCCTGTGCTAAGCTGGGCCGTCCCTAAGCTTGATAGCTTGGCCTAATGAGAAGCAGAAGCAACGCGTTCCCAGCAAGCTAGATGACAATTTTCTGCATCCCGTGGCACAGCCTCCGCCCCGGGGCCTACCGTTCTTTCCCGACCTACACACAGAGGTGTCTAGGTCCTGGGATACCCTATATGCGGCCCCTACCTTTGCCCCGCATTCGCAAGAAATGCTTCTGTGGCTCAACCTGTAAACGGAGATTCCTGACAGGGACAGGGCTTTTCTTCTGAATGCCCTGGTGTCTCCTCCTGGCCTATTCAGGCGATGCTGTAGGTAAGGGCGATCGCTGACAGGTTCAGGAGACCACTGCGGCGTTTTAGTGGTATAGTGGTGGGCCAACCTAAGGGTGGTCCTCTCCTCGAACAAACGGTCAGTGGTGAAGCGGGCCTGACAACCAGAGCGCCCTAAAGCCAGGCTGTTAGCTCTGCCACAGGATGTGCTTTGGAGCGCAGCCTCCCTCCAGGGGGTGTCTCCCCCCATCTCCGCCGGAGAGATCGCTGCAGATGGAGGGGACCTGCCACCTCTCTGGAGGCTTCAACGGCTGCAGGGTACTGCCCAAGCTGTTCTGAGAGGGTCAGAAACCAATCTCGAGAGGCTGGTTCCCCAATCAGATGCCGTGGTACAGGAGGCCAGGCTGTTAGCCCTAGGGAGCACTGGATACATATCTCCACAGGACAAGTCCGTGGAGAAAGTCGGAGCAGCTGTTTGTCTGCTATGGCCCTAGGAAAGCCAATAAGCAGACTCTCAGCAGATGGATAGTGGATGCATTCCTCATCTTATGAGTCCTTTGGGAGTTTCTCTCCAGGACATATGCAACGCTTTCTCAGGTTCTACAACCTCTACATCAGAGCCGCTCCTGGCTCCTCTGTCCTGCATGCTGGTGGTGCTCAGACACACTAGGCAGGGACTAGTCAGTATGGCGTGATTGGACACTCATTTCCAAAGCATTTCGACGCAGCTTGAGTTCCTGCAAGGGAACAACTCTAGGTTACGCATGTAACCCTAGATCCTTGAGGGAACGAGATGCTGCATCAACAGGCCATACTCCCTGCATCCCTGTGGTGCTTACCTTCTTTCCTTCACAGATGCTAATGTCACTACTAATGCTCAGCCATTTTGTGGCTTCCTGACTTGCCTATTGGCTGGATTTCAGACGTTATTCAGAGCATGGACAATGCAAGGCATTTCCAAAGCGTTTTTATGCAGCGTCTCATTCCATCAGGGAACTAGGATTACATATGTAACCTGGAGACGTTCCTTTTTATTAATGGTTGGATAAAAACCTAACTGGTCAAGCACACAGCAATCACACCCGTGGCCTCATTTGCAAGATTTTTTTAAGTGGCTGAAAAGAAGGTTTTGTGCTACATTGCTGTGCTAAGAGTAAAAAGTCCTTTTACATAAACTGAGTTGATTAATAAAGAGGCTTGTGATAAAAATGATAATAGGAACATTATAGCCATAATTAATCATAGTACTTCTAACTCAAGCACATGGTTTGTGTACTTCGTCCACATTGCTTTTCACACACAAAAAGTGATGAAGCCGTGTATTTTCAGCCATTTTTTTGTTCTTTCTTGCTGTTACCAACGCAAATGCAGTGCATGCTACCCGTCCAGTTGCACCCTAAATAGATGAGACAGTAAGTCAGCAAAATCTTATTGCTCCTTCTCTAATCTTGTCACATGTGACTACGGCATGCTAATTATAGGGGTAGGGCAATGCATGTCGGTTCCCACACAAAACCAACACTGTGGAGCTCTGCAGCTGCTCACAAAATTGGCCCTGCCATAATATACTGCTCAGGATATAGCAAAGTCAGGAGACTCACAGCATCCTTTCATCTAAGATGATGAAGCCAATAAAGTCTAGCAGTCAAAGACGTGAACCCCCCACCCCTCCCCCACACACCTCTTTCTGTCATCTCGGTCATGTTTCATTTGCTTATGTACTGCAGAAGAACCACAGGCTTACTGAGTGCAACTGTGTAGTTCAGCTCGCCAGCCAACACTGAAGCCTTGATCTCAAAGTCACACTCAAAAAGCTGTCCTTTTAACAATATCTTTCTGTTCTCCTGGTGCAAGTCATGCTCTTTAATAATGTGTATTTTGGCATCAGCTTTTTTCTTTGTTGTTTCCAGACCAAAAAAAAAGTTTGTGTTCTCCTCCATTACATCATGCACCTAGAGAATGTCAATTAAGAAATTAAAGTTTTGAACTATACACTGTTTTTACTATACATACTGTATGTGCTGTGTAGCAGTACCATATGCATCTTATTACATTCCAGGTCTGTGTCTACTGAAAATCTTTAATACATTAAAAACAAATGTTTAAGCTATAACGATTTATTCTACCAGACATGTTAATCACGATTTATTGAAGCAATCTGGAAATGTTAAATCATTACTAAATCACTATAACTGTGTGATTAGTGTGTATAAAACGTCGTGATTAGTCTTTGGCATGACAGCATTACATACCGCTACAAATACACAATAAATACCTAAAGCATTGTTTGGACTGATAAGATATACAGTGCTATATACAGTATATACAGTGCATTCAGAAAGTATTTAGACCCCTCTTCACTTTTTTTTTTGTTGGTATGTTGCAGCCTTATACTACAATTTGTTTAAATAAATGTTTATTTCTTATGAATTGCATATTTTTATTAGAAAAACCTAAAATATCACATGTATATACATGCATGCAGACCCCTTACAACAACACTTGATAATGAGCTCAGGTGCCTCCTATTTGTCTTGATCATTGCTGAGATTTTTTTTCACCTTGATTAGAGTCCACATGTGGAAAATTATATTGATTGGATATGATTTGGAAAGAAACACACCTCTCTATAGAAGGTCCCACAGCTGACAATGCATATCAGAGCAGAAACCAAGCAATGAGCTCAAATGAACCTCTTGCAGACAAGATTGTTGCACGGCACAGATCTAGGGAAGGCTACAAAAAGATTGCTGAAGAGTACATTGGCCACCCAGCCAAACTGAGCAATCGGGACAGAAGGGTCTAAGTAAGAATTGTTACCACGAACTAGGTAGTCACACTAATTGAGTTTTGGAGATCTTTTTGGAGGTCTGGAAATGGGACAATTTTCCTGCAGGACAAACATCACTGCAGCCCTCCACTGATCTGGGCTTTATAGCAGAGTAGCCCAACAGAAGACTCTCCACAGTGTAAAACCCATGGAAGCATCTGAAGGACTCTCAGACTGTGTGGGACAAGATTCTCTGGTCTGAATGGAGCAAAATACAGAGATGTAAAAAACCTGTTCCATAGCACTCAGGACCTCAGTCTGGACAGAAGGTTTAGCTTCCTACATGACAACAACCCTAAGCACACAGTCAAGACAACACAGATGTGGCTTAGGGACGACTCTGTAAATGTCCTAGAGTGGCCCAGTCAGATCCCTGACTTCAATGCTATTAAACATCTCTGGAGAGACCTGAAAGTGGCTCCACCAATGCTCCCCATCCAACCTGACCTAGCTTGAGAGTGTATTTGCCATGAAGAATGTCAGAAACCCACCAGTCCACGTGTGTAAAGCTTGTTGTGTCATTCCTGAAAAAACTGGAGTATGTAATTGCTGCTAGAGGGGTTTCAATTAAGTAAGCTCTCCAGCAGAGCTTGGATACATACACTATATGAAAAAAGTTCTGTGACTCCTGACTTTCTCAGCCATACTGTATGTGCTTCTTCCCCAAACTGTTACCACACAGTTGGAGACACAATTAACTAGGATATATTTGGACTTTATAGCATTACATTCTCCTATTATGCAATGTTCCTACAATGCTGTCCCTGTGCACAAAACCAAAACTTTACTGTTAGAAAAACAAAACTTTACTGAGAACAGGTTCAAACTTGGAATTTGAGAGCTGTCAAGCACCAGCACTAGGATAATTAATATGACAATAAAATTTTCCTTGCCACTCTTTAATGCACATTTTTTAAAAGCTTTGTCTTTAGTAGTTAATTAAATGTGAATTTAATATCAAGAAAAGTGATAAGACCTACAGCTACATCCCAGTGGTGGACATTAACAATGTAAATGTAATTCGTTACTGTACTTAAGTAGCTTTTTTTCGCATATTTGTACTTTACTAAAGTATATCCTTTTGGGGAGACTTTTACTATAACTTCACTAATATCATTCAATTAATAGACTGGTGTCCTAAGAGTACCAAAGTCTTTTCACATGAACTGAGTTGATTAAGCAAGAGTCTTGACAAAAATGATAATTGGAACATTATAACCATAATAAATCCTAGTACAGTACTTTGGATACTTAAGTACATTTGAAGGCATATTTCTTACTCAGTGTATCTCTACTTTAACTCAAGTGCATGGATTGTGTACTTTGTCCACCACTGCTACATTCACCGGGCTGTAAGTTAACATGATAGTTTAATAGTAACACTGCATAAGAACTGACTGAAATGAAATGATTGTAGGCAGGGTCCTCTAAGCAAGCAGATGCCATCAAATCACTACATTTAATAGAGGATACTAAGACAGCTCTGGTTCTATTGATTATATCTTCCTATATATTTATTCCTCTTGAAGTTTTGCACCATAGTTGATTGTTTTCAGGAGTTAATAATAATTCCCTCCAACCTGATTAAAACCCCAGATTGAGCTAAAGTCACATTTATTTAGACCACCCATTTACACCATGCCTTGTGTGCCTGATCAATGCTGCAATAGTCTAAGATTTAGAAATGTAACTCTCCTCCCACTGTGCTGTTCAAGCAGGAAAAACTGAAACAACTAACCAATTACACAGAAAGATAAAGGATTACACCGCAAGGTTCCTCTGCTGAACATGAGATCAAGGCTGATTAGAAGGGTTTAGCATGACGTAAAGCAACTCGTTGCTTCAATCACTTAATGCCTCAGCTGCTCGCCCCTTTTTTTTTTAGGAAGGGGAACTGCCACTTTTTGGTCAATTTTATGCAATATTATTTTCCAATACTCTGGACCTCTGTGAGTTCTGGATGGTCAGAATGATCATGTGGAGGAAAATTATTGGCATGGATTCGTTGGAAGCACAATTTTGGAATGGAATACAGAAGTAAGCTGGTGAAAAACAATTTATATAATTTATTTTAAAAACAGGACAGAATAAAAAATCAAGGAACAAAACATGGCTCTGATGGTTTTAAAATTTGACTTGGCCAAACGGATCAAACTAGCTCAGGGACTATGGCTCCTTTACTGGCTTGCAGTCATTGGTGGGATCCTCATCTTCACCATGGGCCTTTTCTTCAAGATTGAACTTCGCAAAAGAAGTGAGATGATGGACAATAATGAAAGTCATTTTGTACCCAACCTGCTCATCCTGGTAGGACTGGCTGCATGCGGGATCAATGCTTTTGGTGGCAAAGTCTGTCATGACTCACTAGATTCAGTCAAGTTTTCCAAGTGGAAGCCCATGTTGAAGACTTACCTGTGTGGATGCTTTATCTTGTCCATCATCCTCTTCATCATGGCTCTGCTTTGCTTTCTAATGCAGATTTCTCTGCACTTTGCCCTGGCTGAAGGTCTTAAAAATGGGATGAAATACTACAAAGACACAGACACACCGGGGCGATGCTTCATGAAGAGGACGCTGGACATGACCCAGATTGAGTTCCGTTGCTGTGGCAACAACAACTTTAGAGACTGGTTTGAGATCCAGTGGGTTAGCAACCGCTACCTGGATTTCAGCAACGATGAGGTCAAAGAGTAAGTGCTTTTACCTTGTACAACTCATTAAAATTAACGGGTGTAGGACATTGAGATAATATGTGGATTTTAATGTCCATTTCAGATTATGTTAATGGTAAACTAGAGAAATGAAAAAAAGAAAAGTAGTGTTTAGGCTGTTGTGATTTAGAGCTGTTTATGCATCACAAACTAAGATTTCCACACTTATCTGCCGAGCTCTGAAAACAGATATGGAAAAAAACCCTCTTAACTAAATTATATCTAAATTATAATTTATTAGATGTAAAATGTAATAACCAATGATGTGATATATATATATATATAAACAAATGTGACAAACTATGTGACAGTTCCATACATTCCTTGAAGGTTTCTGAACAAATACTGAAGGGATGACAAATTAAAGGAAAATTTTGCTTGCATGGTTTAAACACACTTCCGTCCTTCAATGAAAGGGTCACTATGATAAAATATTTCTATCCTGATGGGAGTGGTCTCTTCCAGCATGACAACACCCCCATATACAGGTCATGAGGTTTCACTGAATGGTTGAAAGAGTATGCAAATTATGTAAATCACAGATTGGTCAACAGATCTCAATCCAATCAAGCACCAGGTGGAGATTTTGGACAGAGAAATAATGCTCCACCACCATTAAAATGAATAGATGTTTTTTCCCCTCATCATTAAATAATGCAAAAGTTTTATAATATAAGGATAATCAGGGAAAGTATTAGAATATTTTGGGTCTCAATACCAAGACTATTTTCTTTATTAAAATTATTAAGGCTGTATTATAAATGACGGTCTTCGCAGATCCGTTACTTGTATGCTTCTCATGTTTCCACAGCCGTATCATGAGCAACGTTGAAGGTAAATATCTTATGGACAGCGTTCCATTTAGCTGCTGCAACCCTGGTTCTCCACGGCCTTGCATCCAGCACCATCTGACCAATAACTCAGCTCACTATGACTACGACCATCACACTGAAGAGCTGAACATCTGGACCCGAGGCTGCCGTGAAGCTCTGGTCTCCTACTATGCGGGGATGATGAACAGCATCGGGGGTCTTGTGCTGCTAGTCATGGTCTTGCAGGTGAAAGAAAATATGGTACCCTAACCTAAAACATAACAGCAATAAATTGAACACTGGCAAGGGATAAGAAATGAAATGTATACTATATCACAGGGGTCCTCAATCTTATCCACTAAAGGGCTGTTGTGGCTGCATGTTTTCAATATGAGGTACACTTGGTAGTTGATTAGACTCCAAGGTGAAATAATTAGACAAGTGAAATCAGGTGTCTTGTGCTTGGTTGAAATGAAAACCAGACGTTTGTGGATCTATTTTAAGACCTTTGCTATAGCGTTTGAAGAATCGTGTCTGTTTGAGGTTATATAAGCACTGATGTAACACTGAGTGCGAGTATCTCAGTCGGATTAAACTTTAGCAGAACTCCAGACACTCTTCCTAGAATAAACAAATCAAAGGATGACCCAGTGAAGGTGATGGATGTGGAAGATTTTTGTATATTGGTCAATAAATAGTAAAGCCATCAGCTATGAGAGTTGAAGTAAATATTTAGGCTTGATGGCACCTGAGATTAACCAGAACACTGAACGAGACATTTTTCTGTTTTGTATTTGCAACCGTGTTGTAGGTGGCAGATATGGTTGGGCTGAAGTACCTGACAACCTCTTTGGAGACCGTCGAGAACCCCGAGAGTGAGAGTGAAGGCTGGCTGTTGGAAAAGAGTGTGAAAGAGACTGTGTCCAATGTCCTGCAAAAGATCAAATCAGTCGGGAAAACAAATCAGGTGGAGGGGGCTGAGGCTGCTTCCAGTGCCAGTGGCAGCTGAAGATATCCTTCTGGACAGAAAACACATTCCTACAAACATTGACATACATCACATAAGCACTTGGAAATATATTGTTTCTGTGGGCTGTACAATTAAGATTACGCAAAAGATTATTAATGAAACCTTAATGATTTGAGGAAAAATGTAAATTTTCATATTGGCATGTAAATACACATTTCAATAGTTTCAGAAAGAAAGGTTTATAGATAGTAAGAAAGAAATTTGGTGGTCAATAAACTGATATAAAGGAATGAAGGATGCAGCACTCTCATCAATATGTGATCCCTAAATGAGGTGTAGGGTTGCAAAATTCCTGGAATTTTCAAGATTGGAAAATTGCCATGGGAATTAACATCAATATATGAGAATAAAATAGGAATTTAGAGAACTCACATGTAGTTGAAAAACAAGAATAATCTTGGTTTAAACAAAGTTTTAATTCTTGAATCCTGCACACAAAATAATGTAAAAAAAAATTCCACTTTGGGGAGTATTCACAAATGACAGATTTGTTTAAAACTTCCTTGTGCCGTGTGTAAGCTATTGTGCAACAAAATTATTTGTTGCACAATAGTCGAAAATGTAATTTATTGACTCTGTATCCGCTTTTTTTTTGCATGTCAGCTTATGACCAAACAAAAATGTTTGTATATAATACATTATATATATACACAATTTCTAATTAATTCCCAAAAACATCTGTAACTTCCCATAATTTTCTGGTAAGTTTCCAACATGGAATATTTCCAAAATTTCCCAGATAAAATCTGGTAAATCTCTTAAAACCTGGTTTCATCAAGAATTTACACTTGACCAGCATTTTTGTACAGAATTTTCTCTGTTTGAACAGCTCACTTCTGGGTCCACCCAGAACCTGTTGTGTTTGTTGTATTTCATGCAGCTACATTGTTAATTTATACTTATTTTGCATTTTATCTTTTTACTATACAGAATTACTACAGTGTTGGAATATATAGAGACTTGTGCATGATAAAGCTGTTAAACTAACTTTTTGAGATTCTATTAATCGTTGGACATTCTCAGTGATTTCAGCACGTCTATACATTAAAAACGTGCTAAGGTTTTTCTTATAGACATATCGGATAGAGGGAAGTAACAAAATGTCTTAGTAACAAAGACGCAGAGGAAAGAGGTTGGGACACCCAAACATGTGTTCCGCTTTAGATTATAGGATAAAGAATAAAGGCAGGAAGTACTACATGCTTCCCAGGACACACTTTTTTTTTTTTTTTTTTTGTTACTATTAAAACTAGTCATTTTCCTTCCAAATAGAAATCTCAACCAAACCAAAAGTATGTTTAGCAATGGCTTGTTCTTGGATGTTTCTTTAGTTCACAATTATTAACAGGACCACATTTGAAACTGACTGGCAGAAAGGTAAAAAGGGCATCTGTCATCTTGAATTGCCTTCACCTATAAAGCCTATAAGTAATGGGTGAGGACATGAGTATAGCGTAAGCTGCTTTGATAAAGCTTTGCCTCGTTCAGGTGAAACTCAGGGACCGGTAACTCTGACGCAGGCACAGGACAAAAGGCACCTTGGGATATCCAGCAGAGCAGGCAAATCTCTGTTTACAGAAAGCTTAGTGGAGTGGTAGGACAAAACCAGTTATACCAATGATAACAAAATACTTGTTGAATTTGGGGACTGGTATGATGTATTAACAAAAACGTCTAGGTTGTAACATTTAAGGCATTTTGGAGACGACCTTATCCAGGGCATCCGAGTGGTTAAGGACTTTGCTTGAGGACCCAGCAATGGTAACTTAACGGTGCTGGGATTTGAACTCATGACCTCTGTAACCGTTCCTTTGTGTTGGCATTACCACATTTTGAAACAAAAATGCCAGGACACAACAGGAGCTTACAGGAAATCTGTGGATAGTAATATTGACAGCATGTAATGAGAAGCATGCACTACAAAACATCCAACACACTACACACAGCATTCCTTTTTTCTTATTTTATTTTTGTTTTACAATATTGTACAATGTATCAATTTATACAATAATTCACATATTAACAAGTAAGCCTTGGACGTCAGATTCCAATTAAACCTCGACAAAGGAGACATGCTTATTGTGAGAAAACCCCAAGGAAAGCCTGAGGATACCTCGAGTGTGTGTGCGCGCATGTACACGCTTTGAGAAGAGAGAGAAAATAACAAAAAAAACATCCTGTCTGAATAGAGTGAAACCACTTTTTTCTTTTTACATCATGTGAATAAGCAGGAATCATTACCACTTCAGTGTCACCATCTCGATGCTGTTCAACCGCGTCATCAGTTCATATTTGACGTCCCAAGCGGTGTTCCATTTCTCGGACATTTCGTGAGGATTGCTGCCAACATGAGGTGACCGGTAATACGATTTTCTTCATCACATTGGAGCAGGAAGTGAATTTACATCTGCCCATGTTAGTAATTTGATTGACATGATGTTAAAAAAAAATGGTTGTGTCCAATAAGGATTGCCCAAGATTGAGTTTATTATAGAGGATCATGGGATGAACATGTGAAAAAAATTATATAGTTATTTTCCCTCTTATTTTAATTGTTTTTAACAAAATTGCTGTCACAGCTTAAAATTCAAATACCACACACACACACACCCACGCTCGCTCGCTAAGTCAGTAGCTGTAATAAGCTTCAACACAAAAGCAAATAATCGGAAACCTATTTCCCCCCCAAGTGGAGGTTCTCCATGATAAAATTTCAAAGCTACACATAAATAAGAGCAAAAAAAAAAAAAAAAAAGGTTGCGCAACCTGACAACGGTGTTCAATTCGTTCTGTTCACGTAGACGACGATATAAATCCATCACGCTTATAAACACACCGGCCTTACGATCTCACGAAGTACACGCACAACAGCCACTGACAGATAGACACACATCACGTGTGTGCACGCTCCCAGATTTCCTCAGTTTGGCTTCTGTTAGCTTCACTGAGCGCTCAGGTCCTGGGTGTCCCCCAGCAGAGATATTGCAGTGATGGGGAACAGAGAGAAAGGGAGTCAGCCGTATGACCTGAAGATGACGCCATTCCATTATGGCTACTATTTAAACCCAAGGGTCGTTGAGGAACATTGTGCTTGCTTCGGAGAGAAAAACACCAGCATTATTCAGATAGTAAAGCAATAAGAGAACTGCGTCTGTGCAGTAAACAGTATTGGAGTTGAAGAGCATAAAATAAGTTAATAGCCTCAGGGACAGACAGAACTTAAATAGCTTCTCTCTGTTCTTTCAGTTACTTTGAAAACCAATGCTACAGGGGAATGTATCCTTTCGCAGTTAAATACCTTGGCAATTGTTTTTTTTTTTTTTAATCATCAATTTCGATCAAATAATAAAGTCAAAAGTAAGAACACCTCCCAAAAAAGAAACAAAAAAAATTTAAAAGCCATGCATTCATTCCCACAAAAGGAGAAGAAAGAAAGAAAAAAAAAAAAGCAGGGTTGGGGATGTATGGAGGAGTGTGCATGAGGCAGCACTGGTCTGGCCACCTCTGCTGTAAATGTGCAGAGCTCTGGTTAGCTTAGATTTGGCATCGGCCAAGAATCTTCAGGACCTCTTGGGAAGTCATTTCACAGATGCTGCCAGTCAATGCCCACCAGAGTCTGATTAGCTTCCTGGGCATGACCGATCTCCTCTGTGATGCTGTGTTGGCGCCAGAGCTTCTGAATCTTCCTGTAGCGCTCATGGCACAGGTGCAAAGGGTTCCCCCGTCTGGAATGGGGGAACAAGAACAGATCATTTAATCCGTGCCATTTGAAGACGTTTGCTTTACATCTGCTGGGTTTAATGTCTCACCTGAGCCCTTGGTCGGTTTCTCCGTAGTCATCAAGGTATGGGGGAGCATAAAAACAGCCCTTAGTCTTTCCAGCCAGGAAAAGAACCTGACTCTCCCTCACCCTGTCCAAAAATAGGACATTTCAAATAGTGCAAGGTAGAGACACATATGTGGATAGTAAGATTGGTGCATTGGCATAAAAGTTAATGTGACGCGTCGATGTGATGCAATTGGACACAAGTTGGCATTTGCATTGGTAAAAAACATGAGTGAAATTTGAGGTTATAACGTTACATAAGAAATGGAGATAATACCATGAAAACAGGGATTTGTTAAAACGCACCATTTAATCCGCTATGGCTAATGTACGCGTTTTACCTCCTTGTCGGTGGTGATAAGATCTTCAGAACAAATCCAAGAACCCATGAACGCTTGCACAGTAAGAACAGTGAAGCTAACGTGTAACACCATGCACGCTTTCGACATATAATTAGTGGATATGCAACAATTGTATTATTTGTGACCAATAAATTGTGACCAATAAATGATATGTAGATTGATTTTCCCCTCGCTAAACTGTTTCTCAAGCACGTTCTCTCAGCACCGCTGCTGCTACGTGAATGACGTATCACGACACTACGGAGACCGAGACGTGCCTGAGAGTCACATAGAATACAGATTAACATGGCAGAGGTAGAGCTGCATCTTCCTAAAGACTGAACAGGAAAAAGTTATATAATCTTCTTCTAAGAAATATTGAACTTTCTGTCCCATAGCGAATCGTATAGCATGATGTATTTTTCATCACACTGTGATGAATCGGATTGAATTCGGATCGGACTGCATCGTAATGGGAGCGTATCGCAATGCTATGCATTGAGACCAGTCCCAGTTATCGAGGTGCACATCCTTAGCTCCAGCGTGCAAGTTATTCACTGGATTGGTCACAAGATAACCAGAACATGGTAATATGTAGTTTATTAACAGAAGACTTTAATGCTGGTGTTATTCCTTTTTAAAATCAACTGAATGCACATCCGTGACAAATCCATGACGGGTAAGCACTGCACCGACAACCTAGGCAATCAACACAAACCCTCCTTCCCTCCTAACCTGAGGAAAATGCCAACACCAGCACCGCAGGCAAAAGTGTGTGCAGTACACGCTCCAACGTCCTCGCCTTCCAGCTCGGTCTGGCAGCAGTAGCTCTGGGAACACAGCATTGTGCCACACACCAAGCATAGCGTTGGAGCACGAGACTTATCTCCGCCCGACTTAGGACAACTACAAATATACACAAAAGCAATAAATATAAACGTCAATCAGAACTCTGGTGTCTCTAGATAATGGTTATAAATAAGTGCAATCCAAATTAAACTTACGTGAAGCTGGAAGCTTGGTTGATCAGTGCACTGTAGTCCTCAGGCAAAACAATGAGTTTATTGGATTCCCGAGGAAAACTACTTGGGGGTGATAAAAAAAAAAAAAATGATTTTTTAAACCATTTAGTTTTAAAAACCACCACCTCAAAGCAAAGGCAGAAAAAGAACCCTCACCTTATAAGGGATTTAGGTGACTGAAGACACTGTTGTATGCCTGGATGTGAGCACCACCTGCAGGACAGACGACCAAAAAACAAGTGTTATGTGTATACATTCAAATACAATCAGCGTTCAGAGAAAACCTGAAGCTTCATTATGTATTTCTCACCCCTGAAGCAGGGGTTCCAGAATCTCCAGGTGATTATAAAAGAGCTGGAGCAGGTTGGAGGGCAGACACAGATATGCACACAGTGTCTCCCATTCACCAGCACCTACAGCTAGAGTAGGGAACAGGGAAGGAACAACTGATCAATTGATCAAGAGGAACTAGCAGAGTCGATGTGACTACCTCTGACAACTAACCAGACAAATAAAAATACATCTCTTCATTAATACTAACCTCATCTAATAGGGAGGAGTGTTCCAAGATGGTGCTGCAGATGGCGCTGCAGTTACTTTCCTGTCCCCCCCCCAAACCAGCTTTAGAACTGTGCTGCCTAGTATACATCTGCCGAATCTCTGCTCTCAACCCGAAAAAAATTGATGAACTTCTCCTGCTCTTCCCACAATGAAGGTTTCCTGCCCCAGGCAATCTGCCTCATTAAATGTTTCCCATTGTGCAAGAAACCATTTGTGCAACACCACTTTTTATTTACTAATTTCTGTATTTTTCTGTGCAATAATACCTTTTCATTTTTTATATATAAAATGTGCTATACCACTTTTTTCCCTATTTATCTATTATAAAAAAATTTGCAAATGGAAGCATCTGTCACTAAAACAAATTCCTTGTAAGTGCAAACATACATGGCAAAGAAGTTCTTATTCTGATACTGATTCTGTTCTAGGCCAACTTTTGATCAGATAGCACCACCAGGTGGAAGCAGTTGCAAGTTCAAGTGCGGTTACATGGTAATTATGGTGTTTTTTCCCTCTGTCTTTGAAATCCCCTGTCAATTATAATTAAACGATTGCACGGAAGAAACCAATCAAAAACAAAAAAAATGACCAGACGAGGCTAAGCCTATTTTGAAAACCAGTATTCTGTTCCAGCCTTGGCAGCCTATTGTTGTGCCTTCTGTCATATATTAGCTCACTTGGTACGAGAACAGGTAAGATGGCACATGCAACTACATTCCAGCACGTGGGTTTTATGATCCCTTGGTTAGAGAGAAGGATGTGACCCCTTTTTTGTTACTTTAGCCTAACAATAGTCAGCTAGTTTCAATTTGCTATTAGTTAGGTTAGCTTATTTCAAATGCAGCCGAGAAGTTTTTTAATAAATTTTTCTGGCACCATCCAGCTTCTCTATAAGCCTAGCCTTCTGACACCTTTGAAGTGTCATGCATTATGTCTTCTGTGTTGTGTTCACTTTCTGTATGTACCTCTGTACATTAAATGTAATGAACATAATTCCTGTCCTATTCACATTCATCATGTTTTCAATCCAAACAACCTTAAACAGTTCCTAAACTCCCCCTAGGGCACAGCCAACGTAGGAACATTACAAATGCAAAATTGAATGTGTTGTGCACATGAAAAGAAGAGAAAATGTAGCTTGACAAGTTCATGAAAAAAGGGAAAAAAAGAGAAAATGATGCATTACCATGGAGCTCAGATGGAGTGGGAACTCCATTGAGATGGTGGAAGAACAGAGCAGCTCCTCTGAGGAAGGGCAGGATGCCTGCCTTTACACAACGCCAGAGATGCCAGCCTGAGCTAACCTCACGCAGACTTAGAAAGAAAGAAAAAAAAAAACATTAAAGTGATTTCTAGCAGTCTGCAAACTTAATATTGTGAATGAATTCAAAACACTACTTTTCTCAGGCTTACATTAAGTGTTATTTGGTAAAAGGGTTTAAAAGAGCACATGGGACTGAGATAAAAATAAAAATCATCATCATCATCATCACAGCTTTCTCACCAGCCTAGATGAGCTCTTAGCGTGTTATAGAGAAGACAGATTTTCTCTTCCTCCTCTCGCTCCATTCCTTCACTCTCCTGCTCCATAGTCAGCTCCTCTGTGGACACACCACCCATGTTAACAAGGGCTGTCAAATTACTGCTAATAACATGCTAATAATATGCAAGTTTGGGAGCAATTTCCAGGACGCCATTAATGCGTTTTGACCTGCAATATGCTCCAGGTTGGATGTCTCTAATAAGCAGTGGGTTTTGACAAAAAACGCTGAACTCAAAACCTAATTCCCATTTCAGAGGCGAAACCAATGCTGTTCACCTGTGGCAGCTCCCCATCTGTTGTTAAGTTGTACATGCTCTTACCTGGCACAGAGGTGAGGAGAATCTGGACCACGTGAGCTATAGTGGCCAAGTGGAGGAGATGCAGCTGTGCAGTATCCGCGCTCAGACCCGAGAAGTCCAAGCAGTGCAACGCTGAATAGGACAGCACCAGACTCACCTAACACACACACACAAATAAGAAACAGGAGAGAGGCGAATTCAGAGACTATATTTGAAAAGCACTGGAAATTCTGGGACTACTATTTTACAACTCCCAATTCCAAAAGAGTTGTGATGTCATGTAAAATGTAAATAAACAAAATGCAACGAATTGATAATCTTATAAACCCATACATTATTCACAAAAGCACATAGAAAACAGAGAATTTTTAACTATGGACTTTTTTTTGATAGCCATAAGTCTCAATAAAGTTGGAATGAGGGCAACAAAAGGCTGGTTTAAAAAGTAACAGTTACTTAAAAAAAATAAATAAATGAATAAAATAAATAAACAGCTGGAGAAACCTTTTAAACTAAAGGGTTTACAACAGGTCAATAAAATGACTGGGTACAAAAAAAAGAGAAGCAGGGTCTCTCAGAAGAGACGAATTGGTAGAGCAGAGCATTACCAATTCGTGTAAACCTGCATCTACATATTGCATTGCAAAAAACTATGCAAAATCTCATTTTTACATTATTTAAAATCATTAAAATGATTCAGAGAATCCAGAGGAACCTCTCTATGCAAGGGAACAAGGGTAATATTGGATGCCCGTGATCTTTGAGCCCTTAGGCAGCATTGCGATAAAAACAACAGGATTCTGTAATGGAAATAAATGCATTGGCTAAGAAACAGCTCCAGAAATCAATGTCTTAGAACACAGTCCCTCTGTACCATCCACAAATGCAGGTTAATGCTCCGTAAAATGCAAAGAAGAAGCCATATGTGAAAATGATCCAAAAACACAGTCATCCTCTCTGGGCCAAAGCTCTTTCAAACGGTTCTGTGGTCAGACCAATCATTTTTTAATTTTTTTTGGAAACAATGAATGCCACATCATCCAGACTAAGGAGGAGAGGGACCATCAGGCTTGTTATCCCTGAACAGTTTAAAAATCCACCTTTCCTGTGGTATAGGAGGTTTTGCTATTTTCATCAAGACAATTCTAAAGTGCATTATGCAATAATTACAGCATGGCTTCAGAGTAAAAGAGTATGAATGCTTATCTTTTCCGCCTGCAGTTCAGACCTTTCAGAAACTGAAAACATCATCAAATGAAAAATATGATAAAGTCATCCCAGGACTTTTAAGCAGCTAAAATCATCTCCAGCAGCTTGTCTCCTCAGTTCCGAGACACATTCAGGCTGTTGTTAAAAGAAAAGAGGGATGCTACACAGTAGTGATAAACCTGGCTATGTCTCAACTTTAAAATGTTTTACAGCCATCAAATTCAAAATGACCTTATTTTCTCCTTCAAATAGTCAAGTCAAGTTTATTTCTATAGTGCTTCACAACAGACATTGTCTCAAAGCAGCTTTACAGAAATCAACAGTCAAGGTGAATGGTGTGCATTTATTCTTGATGAGCAAGCTGTGGCGACTGTGGCAAGGAAAAACTCCCTTAGATGATATGAAGAAACCTTGAGAGGAACCAGACTCAAAAGGGGAACCCATCCTCATTTGGGTGACATCAAGAGTTGGATCATAAATCTTTCAACAATTCAGAACACTGGAGAGTGAGAACTAACAAGAGTACTGGAGTATAAGATTATAAGTAATGTTCTTTGGAACGTTTATGTTCTACTGTGAATAAAATTGGGTTTTTATGAAATTTGCAAATCATTTAATTCTGTTTTTATTAACATTTTACACAGCCTTCCAACTGGAACTGGGTTTCTTCTTCAATTTTGATCTTAATAAAATAATGTCTAAAAATGCTGTTTGAAAAAACTTGTCAACTCACCAGTAAGTGAAACATATCCACATCCAGAATGCAGGGAGAATTTTCCACCTTGGGATCAGGAACAAGTGCTGCACAGAGCATGAACACAGACAGTTACAGTTACAACCAAAAATAACTACAAAGAAGAGATACAGTGAAAATATATCTACCTGCCAACAGTCGCATGAAGTGATGTTGCACAGTGAAGTGAGAGGAGACAGTCCAGCAAGCCGAGCCAAACCGAGCCAGGGAACGCAAACAGTCATCCTAAACATAAGCAGACACGGCGCATTTAACAATTCAGATCTGTTCATGAATCTGCCATTCTCAGTTACTTTCATCTTTATATTTAGGATACAAAATATACATATTGAACATGAGATACAGAAGGAATTAATACTCAGGAAAGAAAGCATAATGCCCAAAGATATATTTATGATTCGAAATTTTAGAGAATAAATGACCACCAAACACTATGTAGCAAACCTCTGGATATATGAGCAGCAGTGGTTCTCAGAAATGTGAGAAGTTATTATTTGTTATATTTCAATTGAAATAAATTGTGTTCAATTTTATTTGAAAAGAAAAAGCAAATCAAATGACTGCAACAAAATATTTTAGTGTACAATAAGAAAGAAAACAAAGACTATGACAACCAGACATCACATTAGCAGTAGATATTCGAGAGAAAGCAATATTATACACACTTTTACTAAAAAGTGTTTCAATTTTAAAATATATCCGCTTCTGCAGCGACACCACAAACTGGGCAGCGTCTCTTAATGTATATAGTAGAGGTCGACTGATTCATCAGTTTTGCAGATTAATCGGCACTGATAGTTGCTTGGAACTATTGGTAAAAATCAATAACCATAGTTTTTCCGGGTTTAGTCTGTGGCTGAGGCAGTGGAGAACCTCTGCTGTCTTTATGAGAGCAACGTCTAGAGGTGAATCACTGATGGAATGTGCTGTTTATTTGGAGTGTCCTTTTTAATAATTTTGGATGTACAGTGCAACCTCGATACTCGCGGGGGTTACGTTCTATGATCCTGTGCGAGTAACAAAAAAAAAAAAAAATCACGCTCCTGTGGATGGTTTATTTCTCAAGGGGAATTGTACATGTACTGTAAACAACAAAAATTGTGAATAACTTGTCAATGTTTTATTTACTACTTTAAACGAATAATTCTGTAATAAAATAGTTTTTGAAATATTTTTATGTAATTTGTTAGTACAAACTCTGTTTTGAAATGTTTTAATGAGTTTCACGAGTTACTCTTAGTCCGGTTCTAAATGAAAAGTAGCAAACTATCAAGGTCGCAAGTGTCAAGGTTGTGAGTATCCACTGTTATTGTTTCAGTTTAAATGTACGTCTTATTTTTCTCAATATTTATTAATATAATTAATATGTAAATATTTATTTCATTTAGCACATTTTCATGATTATTACTGTTTTTTTGAAATACAGTTAAGTAATATGTAGTGTTTTGCTTGTTTGTTTTTTTTAAATCCAGTATCCATTTAAAAAAACATCAGTTAATGAATCAGTTATCTGCAAGTATGATCCAATCTAGATATCAGTATCGTTAAAATCGGTCGACCTCCAAATCCTCGAAGAATTCATAATGATTTAGGTGGTATGCACAATATATGTGTAGTTAAAACGTGAAATTAAAGTGTAGTACCACCCTTTTAGCCATTGTTTCAACAGTACTAATACTATTTCTGATACAGAATTTATCACTCGTCCCAACCACAGAAATATTTCACCTTGGCATAAGTTATGTTTACCTGTCTACAGGGTAAGCTTCCAAACAAAGGCTTCTCTTCATCTACCAATAACCTCTCTGAAAAAAGAATACAAGAAAAACAATGCATACATATTAATATTGTTATTTTCAAACAACCAAAAAAAATAATTTACCTGGACACTAACACATATCAGCAAACACTGTAAACATTAAATAGGAATTCTTAATAGTGCAGACTGACCTATAGACTGGATGGTGTAAGAACAGCTGCCCCAGCACATGATAGGCACACGAGGGTCCTGCTCATTAGGGTGCACCTTAAGGCCAACTTTATATGTTGATGTCCCAAATGTCGTGAGCATCTCTCTTATGGAGCTTGAATAAGGGTTGCTAACAAAGCACAGAAAAAGTCAGTGTTAACACCATGCTTCAGATATAAAGAATCAACATAGACATGTTACGTTACAAACAGAAACAGCAGGTATGCTTACACTGGAGTGTAGTCCAGCCTGAAACCCTCAGGAGGAGGATAATCCTCCACAATCTCAGTCTCTCCAGCATCTAAAACACAAACACCACAAAATAAGACCATACTCACATGAACTTAAATACTAAAAAAAAAAAAAAATAAAAATAAAAAAATAAAACACATAGCATGGACAAGTAGTCAGACACCAGATCTTTAAAACTATTTGTAGTTCTTCTTCAAAATGCAACCACAAAGATGGAGGCACACAATTCTACAAGATGTCTTTTAGAAGGCGACTCAATACAGTACCAGCATGATAATTCCCCTGTGCACAAAACCAGCTCCATGAAGATATGGTTTACTTGGATTAAAGTGGAAGATCTTGAATGGCCTGCTATAGCGCTCTGAACACCTTTGGGATGAATTGGAACGCTGACTGCTTGAAGTCAAATGAGCACAAAGCTTCATAACCATACTCTTAAAATCTAGGGGATCATCTCCCAAGAAGAGTAAAGGTTATTATACCAGCAAACGGGGACTAATGTCACATACACATGCACATATGAATCTTAATTCCAGTTGTCCATACAGTATATATATTCACTCACTTCTATACTCACTTGTTGGCTTGGCCTTGTTATGAGCACAGTGCAAGGCTCTGATCTGCTGGCAGGTAGTATTTAGCCAATGAGCCAGACCTGGCTGCTCACTACTGCTGCAACAACAAACGCTCGTGCATTTTAATAATTAGCAAAGAAAAAAAATGATTTCATGCAACAATAGGGACATTTACTAAACCGATTCATCAGCTTTGCAGATTAATCGGCACCGGTAGTTAATTGCTAGTTAATCCATAATGATCATTTTTACAAGTTGCGTTATACAGTACGAGAGCGGCCACTAGAGGCGACTTACTGACACCACTTTTTTTTTTTTTAAAGAGTCTTTTTAATCATTTTGGATGCAACAGTTTTTTTATTTGGAGTGTTACTTTTTGCATTTTTGTTTAAATTTGTTTAGTTTTTCCCCTGTCAATATTTGTTAATATAATTAATGTATACATATTTATTTCATTTAGCACATTTTCATGATTCAGTACAGTTTTTTATTTTGTAAAAAAGTTCAGTACTATTTTACATGGAGTGATTGCTTTTGACTGGTTTTATCCAGTATCCATCCATCGGTTGATTTAATCGGTTATCAGCAATTACGGGCCAACCCAGCTATAAATATCGGTAAAACCCATTCGGTCGACCACTAACATTTACTGAAATAAATTGGCTCGGTGGCAGTAAAAAAAAAAAACAAAACATGTAAAAGCCAGTGGAAGGTTGTGTTGCGTTGGTTTCCCCAAGATAACAGCGGTTCTGCTCTGCTTACAAACCAAGCCACTTTGAGTATTGCTTGTATTTTTTGTTATAACCAATATATTCATATCTATATCATTTAGCACATTTTCATGATTCAGTACTGTGTTTTTAGTACTTAATCATTATTCATCAAACTTTCAGATTCAGTGAAAAATCATATAAAAACCAGTGAAAGATTTGTGTTGCATTGGTTTCTACACACACCAGAAATTCAATTTTCGAAACTCTTCCATGGTATTACACGTTACAGCAACACTACAATGAAATGAATCAGTACAATATTTGGAACATGAGTGTCCAGATTACGAAGCAATTTCATTTGGAATAATCACAAGTTTGCACAAGTACCTGCAGGTGGTCTTAGTGAGGGGCAGGAGAGGAATGACGGTGTTACTGAGACACTCACAGAGTGGACACAAGTACTCCCCGTTCTCTACATCATAACTGGTATGCACACGCAGTCGCTGCTGCCTGCGCTGCTCTTTCGCCTGCACTGCCTCAAAGTACCTGCAGGGAAACACCAAGGTTCAGAGACATTATTATATGTTAATCTTAACATAGACACAGGGTTTAGAAACTCTAAAGCTCTAGCTATCTATTATTTTAGTAATTAACTTTTCTACCGATTAGTCCAACAATTAATCGAATAAGTACTTTTTCTTTATTAAAGAGCAATACTACATATAAAAGGGGAGATAAGACGGGGCTCTTAAAATGAACAAGTACCGTAATTTCCGGACCTATAAAGCGCACCCTTATATAAGCCTGAATTTTACAAATATTTTTATTTTTAACATAAATAAGCCGCAGGTGTCTACACTGAAACTAATGAACTTTACACAGGCTTTACCGAAAGAGAGTGTCTGTTACACGGTGTAACGAGTGAAATATGTTGTGGCTCCTTTAAGAGCAGAGCGGCATTTTGGGAACAGCACGTCACTGCATTCTTCCGGTATTACTGCGTGTGTGCGTGTGAGACTGAGGATTATGTCCTTATTATTTTCTGACTAACCCATACCGCTGTTGCCAAAAAAATAAAAAAAGCACGAGTTTTGGAAACCTGTCTGTGCTCATATGATTTCTGCTCATATGATTTCTGTTTTAGTGAGCTATACTATGACCCAGACTCAAAGCGCTACAACAGCTTGTATCTAAACAGTAGCCGACCAAATAAGGCCTTGTTTACTGTCTTCCTCCTTCCTTTCACAACTACAGTGGTACCTTAACCTACGAGTGCATTAATGTATGAGTTTTCCGAGGTACAAGCGGTCACTCGGTCATTTTTTTGCATTGTTACGCAGGCAAAAAATTGAGGTACGAGCTCGAGACGCCACTGCTAGATGGCGAAGCGAAGCCAGAAAGCGAAGATTTTGACGAAAATTAAGATAAGCAAAGAAGAAAAAGTACAAATTTTAAAGTTTAGGGATATGTAGTGTACAGGAGTGATAGTAAAAAACGAGTTTTCCCTCCGCCTCCACTTATCACCTCTACCCTCTCACCTCTATTTTTATAGTCCGAAAAATACGGTAATTTGTTTCCTTTTTAGAACATTTTTATTGCTGAAATTGCATACAAGAATATTTATAAAATCTAAACCCATATAATGCATTTAACTGCCATATTACATAAAAATGTAAATACAAATAGATGCATTAAAAAATCTAATTTTTTTTAGATTACTCAAGAAAAAAAAAATTCAGAAATGAAAAATATATATAAAACACACTGTATGGTGTTTTCTTTATGTTTTAGTTAGAAATAATCCCAAACATTGGAAACAACTTCTCTTTCTTTGGCCTGAATCCTATAGAAGCCTGTTTCCACCACATAAAAAAAGTTTGCCTAATTCCAACATTCTTCTCGCAATTCTGATTTAGTTTCTTGCAATTCAAATTTTTTTCCACAATTCCAACTATACTTCTTGTAAACATCTGACATTTCTGGTGCATCCACCAATAACCATGTTCTCAGCCTGAACAAAGCTCCTCTGCTTCATCAGTCTTGTTCTGTCTCCTCCAGAGCTGATTGTTAAGAGTTCTCTCCAGGGATCGAAGGCTTAGTTTAATACCATGCGATTCTATTGATTGTTTCCAATTTCATTTCCATTAAGAAAAAAATCTTAATTACAAGAAAAACAGTTTGGGAAAAAAATATTAGGCAAACTTTTTATTTAATGAGACGGAAACGGGCTTCCATTTTTTATTTTGCAGCGTCTTCTGTCCAGAGCGCTCCAGAGTTTAGCGGGTGGTGCGTGAGTGGTAATGATCCGTGGGAAACACAGTGCTCTGTGTTTAGTTAAATGGACTGAACGACGCGTCGAGGCAAATTAAATAAGCAAGAAATCATTACAGCCCTGCATCAGTCAAATAAAAGATATCTTCAAATCAGAATTAGGCTACTGTAGGCTTTTTCACCTCTAACGACTTCCTGATAAAGGTGACACAGTCTTGTTCGGTTAAGCATGCTCTTATGTACCAGTGACCAGTGACAAGGAATGAAACAATTTCATCAAATTTAGAGGTCATAGGTCATACAATTTTCTTTTTCTCTTTTTATCCAAATTGAATTTATTGATTTGCGCATCTTTACCTACACCTGCAAACAATTCAAACCAGCAAAACTCTCATTTTGGATAAGGCTGAACGTGCTAGAAGATTCGCCGAGCTCCTCACCTCTGCCAGCAGTGAGAGTGCATGATGTGACCACAGCTGCCGGTGTGAGTGCCGAAGGACAGGTCAGGGTGCATGAAGAGGGGATCATAGCTCTCTGTAACACACATGCATCCTTATGTAATATGCACACTGTCTACTCAAGCCTATCAAATGCACCTGCACAGTGTAAACTGTTAAAGCAGATCCTTACCTGGCTTGTGAGGAGGTCTTTTGCGGTTCTTAGACATGACTGTAGAGCGTTGAACAAATGCAGCAAGCACCATGGCTCTGCCATCAGGTCTGATCTCCTGCTCTTCCTGACACAGGATACACGTCACCACCTGCCTCCTTTCTCCGCCTCTGGCACGCCATCGACGAGGTCCCACACACACCAGAGCGCTGTCACATGAACTGGGGCTGAACCAAAGACCAGAGACCCGTAGTATTACATATTTCTCATTTTTATATGATAGCACCCATTAGGGGTGTAGAGGTACAAGTATTCATACTGAACCGTTATATCAAGTGGTGGACTCGAGTTTGTTTAGTCTACGCATCGCACTTTAGGCACACTGTACATACAGCATGCTTAGCCTAGCCTCTGGCTGGTGAACGCAAATGACAAGCCAGAGCTTAAAGACCCTCCCTTATCTTTCAGGTCTTCCGTTTGGCAACACTTCGGGTTTCCAGTGAATTACAACAGACAAAGACAGGTGGAAAAGACAAACGCAGCGTGCAGTCATTGTTCATCAGTGATTGGGTATGTATCTGGCAACCCATCAAGCTTCATAACTCATTTGAAATAACACCACACAAATGTGAATATCACTGCTACATGGGGAAAAAAAACAAGTGTCAATTTTCATGAGTTGTAAACAGGTATTACTTTTCTTGTGACCAATGAGTCCATAGCGCCTCATTTTGCCAAGTTAGCAAAGTGCTACCTTGCTGTACCTGCTGCCTTAGTAAAAGGGGATTTCTAAAGCAGGAGACACTGTGACTGCCAGCAGATCTGCTCTTACTGTGGACTGTGTAGACAAGTTCATTCTTTTGATCATGACAGTTGAGTGAAACTGAACAGAGCAATAAGCAGGAGTTGTAGTTGTACTTAAGACAATGTGAGAAAAAGAAAAAAATAAAGAAAAGGAAATCTGAGCAGGAATACAAGCTGTGATTGTTAAAGCTGCACTGTAATCGCTACTCATTTATAAATTACATTTTATATTAAGTTTCATTTATTTGAGAAGTATTTACTTTATTGGAGAATTTGTGATTTATTCTATTACATATATACTATTTATTTATTTAAACCAAGTAGGCGTTTTATTTAAAATGATAAAAAAAAAAAAACTAAAAACCTAAGCTTTTAATATTTACAAATGTTTACATTTGTGGCATTTAGCAGACGCCCTTGTCCAGTCTCTAGAAAATGTAATAAATCTTCACCTGTACAGGAGATTACAACTTAAGATAAATCAGCCTACAACATTGTTGAGAGGTTTTTGTTTGCTTGTTTTTTTTTTTTTTTAAACAAAGCTAACTTGGACAGTGTTACTTTAAGTGTTTTCAGGAAGGTCTTCACCCATTGCTTGAAGATAGCCAGCGACTCCGCTGTACAGGGAAGTTCATTCCACCACCTCTGTGCCAGGACAGAGAAGAGCCTTGCAGTATACTTACCTCTTACTCTGAGAGAAGGTGGTACCAGGCGAGCAGTGCTGGAGCATCTCAGACAGCGTGGTGCAGTGCGAGATGTGACGAGATCTCTGAAGTAGATTTTTGGCCTTGTAGGCAAGCGTCAGTGTTTTAAATCGAATACGTGCAGCTACTGAAAGCCAGCGTAGGAAACGCAGCGGGAGGGTGGTGTAGGAGAACTTGGTGCAGGTTGAACACAAGTCGTGCAGCTGCGTTTTGGATCATTTGCAGTGGACGGATAGCGTTCAGGTGAAGACCTGCCAGCAGAGAGTTGCAGTAGTCCAGTCTCGGAATGACAAGAGACTGAACAAGCACCTGAACAGCGTGTGTGGACAGAAATGTTCGAATCCTTCGGATGTTGTAGAGAAGGAATTGACAAGAACAAGCCACATTAGCAACATGTGAGGAGAAGGACAGTTGACTGTCCATAGTTACACCAAGGTTGTGAGCAGTGGCTGAAGGGGAGAGCAGAGAGTTATGAAGAGTTATTCTGAGATCCTGACCTAGAGATGAATCACTTGGGATGACCAGCAGTTTGGTTTTGCGCATTTTAATAAACAACGTAAAAAAAAAAAAGCGACGAGCTTTTTTACGTTTCGAACGATTGCTTAAAAACTGTCTTATTGAAAACAGCCTGTGTTTAACGTGATGCTTTGGTACCTGTGCTCTGCTGACGTAGATGCAGAGGTGTCCAGATCTTCTAAGCTCTGCTGGAACAGCTCTTTGTTCTCGTTTATAAAGTGCCTCTGCATCTCTGACATCTGAGCCATGATCTTCTCCCTGCGCAGTCTCGCCATCTCTGCCTTCCTCTTTCTCTCGGCTTTGTCCTTATCCCTCACAGTCTGCAACACACACACACACACACAGGTCGGTTTAAGACCTTTAACACACTAACGGGTAATGGTTAATAATGTCAATGGATGTAAAAGACCGACCTCCTCATGGCAGTGCCCTGTTCCCTCACAGAGAGGTGCAGCCGCTGTGCGCTCACGCATAGTTTTAATGCTGACCACCATCTGTGCAGAAAAAAGATACCCAATTCACACATTTCATATAAAATAACACAAGCATTTTTTTTTTTTTGAGGACTGCATGTAAACATCACCTGGAGCTCTGTAAACACCTTCGCTTCGAATGACACCTTCGTGCATGTGAAATTTTCATGCTTCCCTTTGAAATACTACTCCTTATAATGCATCATTCCTTTTAATAGTTCATAAGAATCTTAATGTATCTTAAACGTTCACTGAATGCTGGTGGTGAAAGCAAACAATGAGGCAGTCACAGCCCACCTTCACTCCAAATTTTTATAGGTGGATACTATAAGTATAGCAAACACAAAACTAGCATAAAGAACATTTCTATTGTGCATCATGTTCGCTATAACACCTACAAGATCTGCTCATTTCAGATTATTTTTATGTATGTTTAGAGTAAATAGGAATGTAAAATTAGCACAAGCTTCATCACAAAAATTGAAATCACAGATGGTGCGATTCATCGGTTTGGCGATAGTTAATTGCTGGAACTATTTGCAAATATCCATAATGATACATACTTTCCAGGTCACATTATACAGTACAAGTGCAGCCTCTTGAGGCAAATTACTGAGGTCTCATGCTGTTTATTCTTGAAGTCTTTTTTTTTTTTTTGGATTAAAGTGTTCAGTATGAATGCATGTGTTATTTTCCTCAATAATTATTAATGTATTCAAATGTATTTTATTTGAACATTTCAAAGTTATGATGTTATTTTTGGAATACAGTTCAGCACTATTTTATAGTTTGTTGTGTTTGGTTTTTTTTTTTTAGCCAGTAACCATTTTAAAAAACATCAGTTATGGGCAAATACGATCCAGTCTAGCTATCGGTATCGTTGAAATCCACTATCAGTCGACCTCCAAATCCTGGAAAAATTCATGTTGACTTAAGCAGTATGCACAATATATGATTCCAAACAGATGATCTGCAGCAAAAGCACTTTGCGATGGTGATATTTTTGTTTCCCTAAGATCATAGAGGTTCTGCTCTGCTTACAAACATCACTTTGAGTTACTGCTTGTGTTTTTAAACAGGTCTTGAAAATACAGTACAGATTTAACTTCATGATGCCCCTACTTTCACAGTGAGAGAATTGCCAAGTGCTGATCATCTGTAGGTGCCCTAATGCTTGGCAAAGTCCGCATGTAAAGTATACTTACGCTGCACAGAGAGGCAAAAATGTATACGCAATCAAAATAGCATTTTACCTTTAGGATCCATCGAATCATGTCTTTGTGCACTTCCAAGTGAGGAGCGCTCTGCAAAGTCTCCAACAGAGCCAGGATACTCGGAGCGTTGCTCGGAGCTTCACCAGGACCTGGTGTACAAAGAGAACCACAGATATGGCTACTGTTTTGAGGCTTTCTATCGTGTGAGCTAATGTACAAAACTTACGGGAGATTTTGAGGGTGAAGTTGAAGGTAACTTCGTTATCATCATCATTGCTCTCTAGCTGTTGCTGCTCCTCCAGTAGTGCCATGCCTATCAAGTGCAGCACCTGCAGCAGCACACGTACAACTGTGAACACTACTGAGCAATTAAATATACTGGAGATCTGTATCATAAGTGCGAAATTGCTGAGTTTACCACATCGCATCATGTCGTTAAAAAATATAATATAAAACAATTACCCTCTGCAGCATGGACTCAGACCAGTGCCCTCCGCTGGGCTCCACAGCCCACTGCAACACAGCTCCCAGCATGCCAAGCAACACGTCACACTGCAGAATGTTTACCAAGCTGGCAAACAGTGGGCAAAATGGAGGCAGGGCAGGAGGAGGCAGAGCTGCGACACACACACACACACACACACACACACACACTTTAGCAATCTGCAAACAATTGACCAATCATTTTTAAACAAGGTTTAAGATTAGACTGCAATCATTACAGAAATAACATACCTGGATCCTCTCCATTCTGTCTCTTAAGCTTCCGCTGTGCTTCTTCTGCCTGTACAAAATAAACCACAAAACCAAAGGCTTTGAGTTCAACATCCAGCGAATCACGAGAGGTCCGCCAAGATGAAAAATCTAATACGTCTTCAACTGGCCACATTCTCCTATGACCAAAGTGTTGCCAAAAGCAACACATCACTTCAGACATCCCAAGCACTATCAGCCTATTAAAATGCAAATGGTTCCAAGCGTATATTAAGATATAAAAGGCCAACCTGAATTTTCGAATTAAACTGCTAAGCACTCAAATACACAGATTAAGGATTTGTGTCATTTATGGCAGTTTAGCTGCAGGCTGAAAAGTCCGCACTAAAGAGACGATAATAATAGGAAAAACGTAAAGTGAGAGATCCAAATACATTTTTAGTCTCTGTATAGAAGGAGCTCAAGTGCATGCTTCACATATTACAACCAGTTTTAGTATTATAATGTTGTTATTCGCTCCAATATTAACTGATGCCTGCTCCAGAGACAATAACAGCACAGTCTCTTCCAGAAAAGTCTAACCTGCAATTTTCCTGTATTCTTGGAGACCCAAATTTTACCAGCATGTTTCCTGTCACACCAGAGGGAACAAAACCTTAGACCATGTATACACAAACATGGCTTACGTTGCGACCCCCCTCCCCCACCTGGGACAGTCAGATCACCTTTCTTTGCTCTCACCCTCAAATATGCACCCCTCATCAATCGGGTGAAGCCATCAGTGAGAACCATAATGGTGTGGCATGTAGAGGCAGATTTCACACTTCAGGAAAGGTTTTTACACACAGACTGGAGTACATTTGCTTCTCAGGCCACCAGTGACACTCGCACGGACATCGACTGCTACACCTCCGCTGTACTGGATTACATAAGTACCACCATAGACAGTGTTACTACTCAGAAACAGATCACATACCTAAATCAGAAGCCATGGATGAACAAGGAGGTGCGCCTCCTGTCTTCAGGTCAGGCTCAGGTCTACATCACATCCAGAGCTAACCTGAAGAGGGGCATCAAAGAGGCCAAGCAATGCTACAAGCAAAAAATAGAAGAGCATTTTTCCAACTCTGACCCTTGACGCATGTGGCAAGGCATCCAGGCCATTTGTGATTACAAATCCTCCCATTCCACCCCCGCAGCCACTGATGTCCTCTTCTTGAATGAGCTTAATGACTTTTATGCTCGCTTTGAGAGAGACAACAGAGAAACTGCCACCAAGCTCAAACTCTCAGCTGATCACTCTACAATCACACTCTCCTCCACAGATGTCTGCAATGCACTGAGCCGGATCAGCACACACAAAGCCGCTGGACCAGACAACATCCCTGGATGCTTACTCAAGGCATGTGCCGAGCAGCTCGCTGGGGTCTTTACTGACATCTTCAACCTGTCTCTTGCCCAAGCAGCTGTTCCTACTTGCTTTAAATGCACCTCCATTGTGCCAGTGCCAAAACACTCCAACCCAACGTGCCTGAACGACTACCGCCCTGTAGCACTGACACCCATTGTCATGAAGTGCTTTGAGCGGCTAGTCCTGGCACACCTGAAGGAGTCTCTACCATCCACATTGGACTTTCACCACTTTGCCTACCGCAGCAATAGGAGCACAAAAGATGCAGTTTCCATGGCACTGCACTCTGTGCTCACACACTTGGACAATAAGAACACTTATGCAGGTATGCTGTTTGTTGACTTTAGCTCAGCATTTAATACCATCATTCCATCCAAGTTAATAGCCAAACTTGTAGATCTGGGCATTAACACTTCCACCTGCAACTGGATTATGGACTTTCTGACTAACAGACCCAAGCAGGTTCGATCTGGCGCCATCTGCTCCAATACCATCACACTCAACACTGGTGTACCACAGGGCTGTGTGCTGAGCCCGTTCCTCTACTCCCTCTTTACCTCCAACTGCAGGCCTGTCAATGGATCTAACTCCATCATCAAGTTTGCAGATGACACTACCGTGATCGGTCTCATCACCAACAGTGATGAGACTGCCTACAGGGGGGAGATCCAGCACCTAGCCACATGGTGCAATAACAATAACCTGCTCCTTAACACCTCCAAGACAAAGGAGCTAATTTTTTTCTAGAGCTGTTCGTTATTGCGCTAATGGACTGTCTACACAAAAACATATACTCACTTGTACACTTGCTCATTTCTTACCTCACACTTGGTTATTGCACTAATGGACTGTTTACACAAAACTATGCTCATTTGCACACTTACTCTTCTGTGCATTGCTGCTCACCATTACCTAATTACCATTGTATATATATACCTGTTTTCTGTTTATAGTAATAGCAATATATTATGTTCACCGTTCACATCCTTCTGTAAATTTCTGTTTATAGTAATAGCCATCTGTATATTATGTTCATAGTACATTTATACTCATCTGTATACTATGTTCATAGTACATATATACCATAATTTCCGGACTATTAAGCGCACCCAAATATAAGCCGCACCCACTGAATTTTACAAATATTTTTATTTTTAACATAAATAAGCCGCACCTGTCTATAAGCCCGTCTATTAGCCGTCTACACTAATAAACTTTACACAGGCTTTAACGAAAGACACGTTACACACAGTGTAACGGGTGAAATATGTTGCGCTTCCTTTATGAGCATAGCGGTATTTTGGGAATAGCATGCCACTGCATTTTTCACTATTACTGCATGTGTGCAAGACGAGGATTATGTCATTATTTTCTGATGCTGATTTCTAAGTTTCTTTGACTAACCCGTAACGCTGTTGCAAAAATTAAAAAAAAAAAAGCACGAGTTTTGGAAACCGGTCTGTGCTTATATGATTTCTGTTGCAACTTGAGTTAGCGAGCTCTCCCTTCACCCAGACTAAAGGCATTACAACGGCTTGTATCTAAACAGTAGCCTACCAAGAAAGTCATTGTTCAGTCTTCCTCCTTCCTTTCACAACTATTTTTTTCTGAGTTTTTCTTTTGACATCGTCATGCGTTTAAAAATCACCCGGTGAAGGCTTTTCTCGCGATGCCCTGCAGCTCAGAACACGGGTAAGGTGGGTTTTTTTTTTTTTTGTTTCCGTTCGGAAATTTTATTGGTCTAATGTTATCTCGCTCAGTTTTTTGGCTTGAAGTTTGTGAAACCGGGAAAAACCCAGGAAAAATTCATAAATAAGCCGCTTTGTTGTTTAAGCCGCAGGGTTCAAAGCGTAGGAAAAAGCGGCTTATAGTCCGAAAAATACGGTATTCATCTGTATATTGTATTCATAGTACATATATATTCATCTGTATATTATATTCATAGTACATACACATTTGTAAACTACTATTTATAGTCCTATAATACCATTTTATTCAATTTATGTAAATCATGTAAACACTGTATATCCTGCACTCGCTAATATTGCACTCTGGTTAGACCCAAACTGCATTTCGCTGCCTTGTACTTGTGTAATGACAAAGTTGAATCTAATATATATTGTGAATGAGGTCAACGAGACTTTAAAAACGATTTGAAGTTGCACTTGTATGCTACTGCTGGCTTGTGCCATTGCAGAAGTGCCTCCGGAAGAGCTTTTTTAAGACGTGCTGTTTGAATCCAATGAAGCATTTTGCTCCTCCTCATCCATGGCTGGAACACTACGTTATTTGTTTACTCATTTGTTATTTAAAGTTTACATTTGAATAGTATTAGGTATGTAAGTAACTAATCTAAGGTGAAGCCTGGGAATGTGTCTTCTCAGAGAAGGGCTTTGGGTTCTGACAATGTTTGATTAAGATTGCGTACCTTGGACTGATCAGCTCTGGAGTAATGGTAAAAATAGAGGTTGAACTGTTTGGCACATTCTGCACGGAGTTCATACAATCCTCTACCAGTCACACCTGGCTTCCTGTTAAACACAGTAAACGCAAGTAAAAAGTAATAATGAGTTCCAGGTAAAGGTTTACTTTATAATATGGCATCAAGCCTGGATGTTGAATGAGAGGGACACTTACTTAAACAATGCAACACTATCAATGACTCTCTCCAGTCCTGTTTCTTTATTCTCCTAAAGGGAAAAAACAGACTTTTACAGCCTTTCCAACACATACGTAGATTTCAAATATAATATAACTGAAAGCCAGCACACAGAAAATCTACGAGGAATTGAATAGTTCTATGTGCAAGTGTACTCACATTTTCAGGCAAGGCTTTGACCAGCTCACTGTGAGCCATTGGACGAATACAAAGCTGATGAATGATCTCTCGCTTTAGTTCGTCACAGCTTGCGACGTGCCCAATACCTGGTATAAAGCGTTCACCTAGAATACAAACATTTATGTGCATTTAAATCATTTGGAGGACATCCAGTAACATAACATTTTTTTTTTAAAAAGCATCAATAAATGCATTGCGATACAGGTATGAGGTGGTATAAAAATGTTTTGAGACTAATAGTGCTTCTGACCACATCTGCGATTTCATCATGGACAGCAAGTGAGAACAAAGAGAAAGCGTGAAATTCTGCATGAAACTGGGCAAATCTGCCACGGAGACGTTTGACACGACAAAAGTTTGAAAAACGTTGCCGCTGCAACGAGCACACGTGCTTCAGGAGCGGACTTCGCCCTCTCCCCCAAGTTGATGATCCTATTGCGGAGATCCAGTGTGAAGGTGTCGGACACGATAAAAAATAAAAATAAAAAAAAAAAAGAAGACATTCAGGAAACTTTCCAGAAGTTGCAGGAACAGTGGGAGCACTGTATTGCTGTGCAAGTAGACTATTTTAGAGTACTTCCTTGTAGACAGCACTAAACTTGAAACTTTTTGATACCACCTCATATATAGGCAATGTAGTAAGAAAAGTCACAATTGTTAGGCACAAATTTCTTTCTAGGTGTTTATTATTACAAATATAATGCAGTACACTAAAATGCCATTCCCAAGTGCTCCAGAATACAGTCTGCACTTACCAACAACCATTATAATGAGGTGCAGCATCTCTTCTATTAAAGTGCTGTTCTGCTGAACTACATCCTGGAACAGAAAATCACTGTAAGAAACAATGAGAAAATGCAGATTATTTCGAGACGCAATCATAATAATATAATGTCACACACCTTGTTGGCATTCTCTCTGTTGTATCTCTTCCTGCAGTCTGCTGAACTGAAGATATGGAAGAGCTCAAAACGACTGAGCACAATCATCAGAAAGTGGTTGGGATCCATCATGGAAGCCCCTGCCTATTTACAATGCACCATAATCATGTGTCAGATGATCATCAAACAGATCAACCTGTTAGACACAGTTTATATAAAAATAAATACCAACCTGTAGCATCATGAGATCCTTATCGAACATCTCAAGCCTACATTTTACATTGTGGTAGTAGTAGATCTGTTGAAGAAAAGAAAAAAAAAGATTAATAATAATAATGGGGGTGATTAGTGTTTGAAATTTCAGTGTTCAACAGTATAAATATTATTTTTTAAAGCATACCTGATTGACTAACGAGAAGCCATTTCTCCTCCACATCCCAGCATGCACCTGAGCACAGAGAACCAGGCAGCGAAGTGGGTGCTCAATCACCATGGGAGGGCTCAGTTCACTCTGTGTAAAAAAAAAAAAAAATCACATAACATTTGTTGGTGTAAATATTCACTCACAGAGACACACCAACTAACTGACATTCTGACTTACCAGAGGTAGCTGTTCAGGGAACCTGTATGCCACTTCTGTTTTGCTAAGGAGAGCATGAAGTCCTTAAAAAAGAAATAAATAAAAAAAGGCATACAATCATAAGCATAAAATCTGGAGGAAAAAAAAAGGTAAACCATGCACAGTCTTTTTCCCCTACCTGCCAGCAGTCTAGACACGGGTAGGTGAATGCTGACTTTCTCCTGTGAGACACAGTAGCGGATGGTGTCCACTGAGTGGCCACACATGCTGAGAGTGATGGGCTGCTCTCCATCAGTAAAACCGCTGTGGCAGTGAGTCAAAACTGTTAGGCACTTCTTATAGGCTTCAATTAGCACCCGTTCCTGGAAACATAAATAACTGGCTCAGTATGGACACATCTGAATCTAAGAGCAGACTGTTGGGTGTGTCTTGGAAGTCCCACACTTCAAATGTCCGAGTTGGCACCTGACCACTGAAATTAGTTTTACGACTGCATTCAGACATACTGGGTGGCAATGTTGGAACTGGGACATCGGCAATCATTTGGAACCAGTGCAATTGTTTGCACTGGAACCAGTGCAGGAACTCTGTGTTTCAAACTCAGTATTAGGAACCAGTGTTAAGAACTTGTCGTTAGTTATAATGGAGCAATGGATTGGTGTGCAACAGGCGTACACAGTAAAAACCTGTGGGAAAAAAAAGGGAACTTTGACCTGTTTACCAGTTAGGATGTCATTATCATGTCCCTGATTTCAAAGAAACAGGTTCAGCGTCAAAGCCCCGACGTTGTGTTTGATCGGCACCCGCACCAGCGAATATTGCAGCTGTTCGAGCTGCCACAGCGAGGAGCCCTTCAAAATGACGCATCTGTGTTGTAATAGCATTGGCGGATGGGACACGATCGTGACAGATTTGTCTTTGTGCGACACTCGCATTACCACCATTCTTATAAAAACGCATTTTACTGCGAAAGCTTATTGCGCACGACTTCACGCTCCATTATAACTAATGACAAAGGGTTCCACTGAATGCACTGGTTCCAAACGATCACCGGCGCCCCAGTGTCACCAACTCCAAGTTCCAAAATCTCCCTGAATAAACAGATCATGTGGTTTTACAACTGATCAAGTCAGTTTATATTCTTCACTGGTCTAGATTTATGTTCTGTAAGAGATGAAAGAGGTGATGAAACAACACTTTTAATGAAAAGAGGTTTGGGAGTATACTGAAGGCTCTTGTCTTAAATATACAACCAGCTTTGTTGTAATATACGATCACTAGTTGGTACTCACATCACTGGCACACCACTCCTGCATCATTGAGATAATGTGTGTGAGCTTCATCTGTAACGTGAAGGCTGCCTCCCACTCCGGTTCCATTTCGATGTGTTGGCCCACCTGTCGTACCACTGGGTCCATACCCTACAGAAATCCCAAACCACTCGTTACACAACCGCACTCGGCATAATCATTATAACTTTAACTGCAAGTATGCAACTTGTAATTACCTGCATGCACTTGAGCAGCTCCAAGAAAGCATTGAGTCCTTCCAGAAACTTCTCCCTGAGTTTGTCAACCCACTCCGTTGGACGGCTAATCAGGACATATCTGAGGGGAGAAAAGTTTGAAATTGTTATACAAGGACAAGTCATGTACCATTGTTTTCAAAGTGAACAAACATGACACGTTCAGCTGTGTGAATTAAAATTCATGTACAGAATTCACGCATTCAGCCTTTTTTGCCCCGTCTTACTTGAGGTCTCCTATAAGACTCTGGACCCTGCGGAATTTAAAGGCCTGTTGTGCAGTGTAGCGCTCAAACTGAAATCGTCCCTGCAAGTCTCGATGTCTCAGGTGATCAACAAACGTGCGAATGATTGTGGTCATCAGGTTCTCCTCTGTGATCAGCATCCGTGCCTGCGGCAATGGAAATAACAGTCAAGTTAATCAGTATATCATGTAGTGATCCTTGTTCTTTCGGCTGCTCCCGTTGGCGGTCAGCATGAAGGGTTAAGCCGTCTCCATATTACTTCTACAGCTACCTCTTTCAACATCTAATAGTGATCCACATTATAACAAAATTCCAATCATCAGTAAAAAGTCGGTACGCTTCATTCAACCCACCAAATAAATGTTTTCCCTAAAGTTGCTGCTGGAATTGACCCTGCCACTTTAACCAACCACTCTATAATTACCAGTGGTGGACAGTAATGAAGTAAATGTAATTCGTTACTGTAATTAAGTAGCTTTTTCACGTATCTGTACTTTACTCAATTGTTTCCATTTGGGGAGACTTTTACTTTAACTTCACTACATTTCAAAGTCAAATATTGTACTTTTATCTCAACTACATTACTACATTCCGGAGTAGAACGGGTGCTTTGAGGACGGATTGGACTGCAGTTGGTGTCGGCGGTCTGCTGCACTGACTCGGGAGTGCAGTTTGCTTCTGATCGCCATCACTGTACCCCGCAGCATTGTATATCTGCTTTAAATGGACATTTGGTGCAACCCAGATGAGGATGGGTTCCCTCTTGAGTCTGGTTCCTCTCAAGGTTTCTTCCTTATGCAATCTCGGGGAGTTTTTCCTTGCCACAGTTGCTCATCAGGGACAAACTTACTTACAAAGAACATATTTACGTTTAATCACCACATTATCTGTGTAAAGCTGCTTTGAGACAATGTTCATTGTTAAAAGCGCTATACAAATAAAAATGAATTGAATTGAATGCATCAGTCGTTCCTTGTGATTAATGATTGGATAAAAACTTAACTGGTCAGGCACGCAGCAATCCACCAATCAGGGTTGAGCTCATGCTCCGTTTTGACCTTGTGTTGATTATGCTGGTGCCACCAAGCAGCACAGTTCAGCACGAGTACAGCAGAAAGCAGAACATTTTCAGGGAATAAAAGATGGAAGACACCACCCGTGGCCTGATTTGTTTGATGATTCTTTTAAGCTTTTGGGCTCATGATAATTTGTAATAGATATCAGTGTTTGACTTATTATCATCATTCTGTTAATAGACTGGTGTATTAAGAGTAACAGTCTTTTCACACAAACTGAGTTAATTTAGTAAAGTCTTGTGAAAAAACAATAATGTCCTCATTGGCCTTTATCTTTTCCTCCTTCCTGGTGGCTCCATCCTCAGCATTCTCCTACCGATATACCCCATGCCCCACCTCTGCACATGCCCCAACCATCTCAATCTCGCCTCCCTCACCTTGTCTCCAAAACGTCCTACATGCGCTGTCCCTCTAATAAACATATTTCTAATCCTGTCCATCCTCGTCACTCCCAACGAAAACCTCAACATCTTCAGCTGCTGCTCCTCCAGCTCCACCTCCTGCCTTTTACTCGATAGCACTGTCTCTAAACCATACAACATCGCAGGTTTCACCACAGTCCTATAAACTTTCCCTTTCACCCTCACAGATACCCTTCTATCACAAATCACTCCTGATATCACTCTTCTCCACCCACTCCACCCTGCCTGCACTCTTTTCTTCACTTCTCTAACACACTCTCCATTACATTGCACTGTTAACCCCAGGTACTTTAACGCCTCCACCTTCTCCACCTCTTCTCCCTGCAACTGCATTTATATTTATTTAAAAATGTCATTTATTTAAAGAATTAAAAAAAAAAGTGTATTTATTTAAAGTCATTTACTTACATATTCTCAGAAATTGTTATGCCTTGCTTCTAAATTGGTTGTGACCAATACAGTTTTGTGTTACCAGGATGAATGAGGTGAGGTGGAGCAACAGAGGTAGAAAAAAAAAGGGAGGTGGATCGAGCCTGATTGCAATCTAGCAAGTTTAAAAAAAAAAAAAAAGTTGGTGGCCAGCTTAAGTAAAATTTACAAGGCTACATTTCTGTTCACAAACATTAGTGTGGACATGACCACACTAATGATACATAAAAATAACCTCGGTAGCGAGTATGTGGGGAAACACAGACCCAAGAGAATTAATAAACAAAACAACTATCACTTGGAGCAGTCTTTCTGAAGTCTTCCTCTACTCACCAGGGAAGGCACGGTGAAAATTTGCACTGACAGGTCAGTAATGGAGAACTCTCGGTCATGGTCGTCTTTTACGTAGTCACTCTGCAAGCACTCATAGTTCTGCCAGGAGCAGCAGGGCAGGCGGAGGAGAGGAGAGAGACAGAAGAAAGAGAAAACGAGTGTTTGGGGTTGAGGTACTCACCAGGGTGGGGACGGTGAAGAGTTGCACAGACAGAGAGGTCACTGACACTAAGCGCTCGTGATCATCCTCCATAAAATCTGTCTGAAGGCGCTGGTAATTCTACGACAAGGGAAAGGGGATGGGGGCACATTCATCTTCTGGGTCAGAGGTCAGGGGACACCTCACCCTTCACTTATACCCGGTGCTTAAACCAGAGGTACGGACTATAGTACAGGAAGGTGAGAGCTAAAAGTAAAACCGCCAGAAGTATTGTTTAAACATCCACAGGGGAATATAATAAACTGCCAAATTGGCACGGGATAATATTGGTATTGTAAGTGTGTATTCTACAGTTCCTCTTACATTATTAGGAGAAACACATCCTATGCTGTGCAGTTCTGTGACCTATTGAGCAATAGCCTGAAACTGAGATAGGGAGGGCAGAGATTGTGTGGAACTACTAGAGCCAGAAAAAGCAATGCTAATGGGAGCTATTGCAGCAAAGTAAATGGACTATGATGGTACACTATACAAACAATCCTTGTGAAATCTCTTACTTTTATACATGGGCAAAAATCTGTTAATTTACACAAATCATCATGTCTGCCATAATATCAAAATCACCAAAAACAAGTTTGACACATGATTGAAACCATAAACATGAGACAATTGTGTGTTGATTTATTATCAGAGGACAGTAAATCTATCCAAGTAAATCTATACAAGCTACACATTGACTACTCTAAAATATGTCCAAGTTGCATAATTTAGAGTAGTCAATGTGTAGCTTGTATAGACTTACTTGGATAGATTTACTGTCCTCTGATAATAAATCAACACACACACACACATTGTTGTAGAAATAGCTGGCAACAAAAGTAAGTTCACCCTAAGTGATAACAGCTGTATGTCATGCAACCATGCAAAGTCACATGTCCTATTCATCATGGGCATATCTTTGTCTGCTTGACAGGACCATACAAATTTGTGTATCTTGTATTAGAGCAGGTACAATTTGGTGCTTCAAATACAATTCTCTCAAACTGACCACTGGATGTTCATCCTGGAACCTCATGGCAAACACACTGAGGATTTGAGAATTAGAATTGTTGCTCTCCACAAAGATGGTTAAGGCTAAAAGGTGATCAGTAACACCCTGAAACTGAGTTACAGTACAGCGGCCGGGGTCATACAGAGGTTTTCCAAGACGGGTTCCAATCCGAACAGACCTCGCAAGGGTCCATCAAAAAAGTTCAGTCAAACAAAATATTGAGATTTGGACACAGTTTTAGCATGTTCTCTTAGGGTGTACTCAGCTTTTGTTGACAGTTATATAGACAATAAAGGCTAAAGAAGTTATTTTCAGAGAACAAGAAATCTGTACTGCATATTGACTACTCTAAAACATATCCAAATTTTATTTCTAAATGTGATGGGTGTGTGTGTTTGTGTGAATTTAATATTATATATTATATATATATAAACGTGATTATACAAATAATTTAGGGAGAGACTGAACTAACAAACCAAAAAACCCCCCCCAAAAATCAAAAGGGACTAGATATCTTACCTTGGCAAACTGAATAGCAAAAAGCTTTTTATACTTCAAATCCATAAGCAGACTGCTCATGAATAGCTGGTGGTACACATTTCTTGCACCTAAAGAAAATAAGAGTTTTTTTTTTTAAAACCCTTTAAATGTCATGAATTATAATAAACCTAAAAAAATACACACACACACACACACACACACCTTTCCACATTTTGGAGTCACAAAGCATTAAAGTGTCCACAAGGGAGTTCTCTCCATCAGGGCCATTCTGTAGCCCTACTTGGCACAGGATTCTCCTCAGGGCATCTAGAAGAAAGAAAACTGATTGTTACATAAACCTGCGTACAAGTGACATACTAAAGAATCAAAAAAGCAGAGATTTTGTGCGTCAATCCGAATGTGCGTATTGTATTAAAATAAAGCTTCAGGGTGTACAAGAATGCAACGGATTAGTATTAGGCAGAAACCTGAGTATCTGATGATATAGCCAAGCCAGGAGAGTGCTTTGAGAGCAAAACACTGGTGTGCGACCACTGAGGAGTGCATGACCTGAACTCGCAAGGGCTTCGACTGACGACTTGTGTTCCGCTGCAGAAACGCAGTTTAGATACTTTTTACACAAACACATTACAGTACAGAAGCGGCATGTCTACAAGAGTGAGGCAAAGAAATTTGAAACACGAACACACAACTTACCACAATGACCGACTTGGCCTGTTCACAGAACTGAAAATCCCCATAACGCACAGACTTCCGCCCCTGAAATACCAAAACACACAACAAAGAACTGAGGATCTGGTACAGAAATATTAAGCTGGGGCAGAGGCAGAGGATTGCAGTGGAAAAAACAAAAGACTTTAAATGCAACTATTTTAGAAAACAGACTATTCCTCATTTGCTATAACCAATGATGTAGATGCTGAACCACATGATCTCACACACCTTGGGTACAGAGTTTACACAAGAAAATAGGGGAGAATTTAAACTAGGATCAATTTAGAAAATTACCCGAAAACTTGCATCATGTTTATAAGGAACACGTGTGCATAAAAAGTTGAATATTTTGGCTTGAATATTAATACAGTGGTATCCCGCTTATCGACTTTAATCCGTTCCTTAAAACGGTCAAAATGCAAAAGGTCGAAGAGCGAATGTACACGCAATATACAATATACACGCACTAAATTGTTATATTGACCGCTAAATAACACTATTGTTCACAAACCAAAGTATAATTTACGATAGATGCTCTCTCCACAAAGGCTGAGGCGAGACTGGGAAGATCCTTTCCGTCGCTCCACGTGGGTCGGGGTAATAAAAATAAATAAATTTATTTTAAAAAAATAAAGATCTATAAGCGGGCATTTGGTCATTCAGCGGGCGCAAATTTCGGGTCGATGTCCGAGCCGGTCGATAAGCAGGGTACCACTGTATATCCCCAAACACTGAATAAATAAAGGCTAATTGTATTACATTAATGAGGCGGGTAAATCATGGTTGCACATCACCTCTTTCAAAACATTCCTATGATGCATTACAAATACAGAACATTTATCATTACTGATTTTCCCCTACAAATGAGCTGCTCCAAACAGAACAGTAATGACTAATTATTTAACCAACTGTTAAAATGGCTTGCTTTTAAACATAGGAGAAAATAATGGGCGTTTCTAAACCTTATAATGGTTTGTGGGGAAACAGTTAATCGATAACCGATTAATCAACTAATATTTTTTGTAAAAGAATACAGGATTTAAAACAATAAAATAATAAATAAATGAAATGACATTATTTAGAACTTTAATTACAAAAAAAAAGTACTGCATCATAAAAATGTACAATTTGAAAAATCGGATATATATATATATATTTTTTTTTTTTTTTTTTTTTTTTTAAATGCCTAATTGAACACAATAGAAATGCCTAATTGAACACAATAGAACGTTGAGAATGCACCCAGAACAAAGTTTATGGTTCTATAGTAAAGAATATAATACAGTATTGCGCTCTTTGTGAAGTGCGCAGTCGCATGCGTAAATAAAACCAGCATGTGGTGTCAGTGATTCACCTCTAGAGGCCGCTCTAGTGACTGGAAACCGGAAAAACTCTATGGATTTTTGCTGATAGATGATAGTTCCAGCAATCAACTATCGGTGCCAATTAATCAGCAAAACCTATGAATTGGTCGACCTCTACTAACTACAGTGTTAGTCATGAATAGGGAAGAATCTTACATCTCTGTCCACTGTGGTAGCAAAGCTGACAGCCTCTTTCTGTGTGCAGTTCACAGCTTTCTGTAGAGTGTATATGACCTGCTCATAAGTGTGCACCTCGTCGTTAAACAGCATGCAGTAATAGGTGTCTCCACGCTCTCTGCAAAAAAGAAAGCATATCCACTTTACAAGAAATGCTTTTAAGTGAAAATGTCAGGCTGATTTAAAATTTAAAAAAAGGAAAGAAAAAAAGCAGCAGCAGCAAATGATGTTTGGTGTTTGTACATACGGTGGTTCAAGGCCTAGGGGTAGCTCATCCTCCTTGTCCCATGTGAGCATGTCCACAGCATATTTCAGGAGGATCGAAAAGATATTGTAAGTGCGGGCAATCATGTCTGCAGAGAAACTGGCAAGGGGATCCTGAAATAAGTGGGATTGAATTTCAGTGTCAAAGAAATATGAGATGGCAACTCAAATGTAGCAAATTCACAACCTAACACTTCAATTTACATAGAACCAAAAAAGTTCTAAAACTTTGTGCTGAATTTACAAAAACAGAAAGTCACAAACTCATGGCATGGTTATTGGTCTTTTTATGATCTTTATTTTTAAAGTTGCCGAAATAAAAATGAGCTGATTCATGCCATTAGTTTATTTGTGTGACTTGGAACGTATGACTAAGCAACATGGATTTTAAACTAACTTCTTAAGCCACTTGTATCCCTATAACTGTGCTCTTATTAGTGCTTTAGATATAAGCTAAAAGACAAACTGGTGTTTGACCTCCTGAGTGGAGTCACCGAGGTTGGGCTCATGTTTCTGACAGTAAAAACCCTTCTTCCATGCTTCTGTATCTCCGCAGTCACAGAACCCCCCTCCCCCAGAGGTTGTCATCTAAAAAGAGAGGGAGAGAAAGAGTCATGTGTCAAGGACAGGTCCGGCTGGATCAGGACTCTCAAGGAATCAGACACAGTAGATTGCCGTTTAGGGCAGGGTCACGTTAACCAAATTAAGGAAGTGACATTTTCACACACGCTCAGCCTGGAACAGACATGTGGCGACTGGTGCAGGAGATACTCTGCTTACAGGAGACATGGTTTCAATGCAGAGTGATTATACTAGAGGGGTCTTTAAAAATTCGGAAGCATTGCTTCACTGCTGACCTCCTCGTTGTGTGTAGAGCAAACCTTAAGCCCAAGACACGTGTTAACCGAGACACATTTTGCACATAGAAACATTTGACTCCTGCACAGCCGGCACACACTGTTCTAAATAATGATCTTCCCATCTGAACTCTCAGAAACAGAGATTCCACAGGAAGCCAGAAAGTGATGTGTGCGCTCAGGCGTGTCTGCGCTTACTCTGTAACGATGCTCCTTATGCACACTGCCTAAAAAGCACTGCATGCACAGCACACACGTTGGGTCTGCTGCACATTCCCTAAAAAAAGGAGAAATGAATACAAACATTTTTAGACATCAAAAATGCATGAATTTTCTTAAAACGTCAGTGTTTAATTTGCCTCGGTTAACATTAACAAAGAACAATTTTACATTTATTTAACTGAGTAGATTAACTGAGATTGTTACATTAATAACCAGGTTTCCATGATAAAACAACAAATTAGATTTTAGCCATTAAATGTAGCATAAACATAGAAATGATGGCAAAACATTTGGCATTTTCACTGTGATACAACTGACCAAACAAGACTGATGTTCTAACAATGAAATATGCAGATGGGTATGAGCAATGTGTGCTGAGTCATCATAACCATTAGTTCCTTGAGTTCAGTCAGCAGAAAAGACACACGCTCTGGCCTTCCAGCAGGCTTACAGAAATCTGCCCTGAATCACTTAACCTAATAACAACCTATCATTCATCAGTAAGGATGGCCAGCAGCCTCAGAGTCTAAGAAAAGCTGCAGTTCTCAATTTAACCTCTGTTGCCAATTAGCAACAAACAAATAATTTCTGTAAAAAAAATTGGAATTACATTTAAAGGTGTGTTTTAAACTTTCTCGACAATTAATTATAATCAGTATATCCACAGTAAGTGATTAATGTGTGCAAATGTGTGAAAGTATTTGTCTCTAGCAGGTGCAGATGCATGACATGTTTGAAGGTAATGGACAGGTCAGCCTAATTTATACAAAAAAAAATGGATGGGACTTGCCACCATTGTCAATATAATGAAAAGCAATGAAAATCTTGGAGATAATGGTGGAAGATGAGGTAACCGTTGAAGAAAAAAAAAAAAAGAAAGAACAGTGTTATCCATGCTCTGAGGAAGAGTATTAAAATGCTGTGTATTTGCTGTGACTTTGGACACTTCTATAGGACATTCTGACTTCAAATCTCTAGTTTCTGAAACTTTCCTTCTCCACAGTTTTAATGGGTACCATGTCCTTTACCGTGTGATGCGCCATTTCACTTATGGCTTTCCATTTTCTTGCTTGTCTCGTCATAAGGAGTAGCGGCAGAGAATAAAGATTTTATGATTGTTGAGTGGAAGCTGTGCTCGTTTTCGGGCGGGAATATCTGTTGCATGCATTTTGGGAGCGTTCTTCATATTCAGGAACTTTTATGGTTTTCAAGTGGTTAAAAAGATTGCTGGGGTTTCCAGCTTTGGCTACAACACGGCGACACCACATGCATAGTATTGGTCGATGTTGCGAGATTGGCAACCCAAACCAGTTCCATACAGCAGAGGAGCCCCCCTTTCTTTTTAACCAATTCTTCCTCAAGCTTTTCAACGTGACTTTCTGCGTGTTCGATCGTCTTGTTCCCTTTTGCCATGCCGAATGTTAAATCTCGTTAGTTGGCAAACTAGTTTGTTGCTGGTGTGCGTTTGACTAGGCGGTTTGTGCTCTAATAAGCTGGACTGTTATAATGCTCTGTGGATGATTACTAATGCCTGCGCAGTAAGGAGTTGGACTAAATTAGAATTTGTAAATTTGCATCCTCTGTATAGCAAAATCCATATCATGGCTCAACATAATACCAGTAGTCAGGTACAAATCGATACAGCGTCCACCCCTAATCCGTACTATTTGGTATATTTCACACAAAAAAAATAAAAAAAGTTGGCAAGCTTCCAGCTATTAAAAAAAATTAATAAATCTGAAGTGGTCTCCTACCTGCAGGAGTACGTGGGTTCCCCCACTTTAAAGACGTGACCACACAGCTGGGAAGGCTGGTTGTTCTGCTCGAGCTTGGCTAGCCCGGTTGAAGGCTCTTCTCCACACAGGTACCACTCCATTGGTGCCTGCAGCAGCAATTGGGCCAGCAGGTCCTCGCTCTGAGGGTTCAGGTTGGGCCCAAGGCAGTAGATTTTGGGCACGTAGCAAGCCAGATGCTGGTAAACGTCTTTGGGCAGATCTGTCGCCTGAAGCCATTTCTGTAGCGTGAACAGAAGAGCTGAGAATTAGCCCATGGTTGAATTTGAAACACACGTAGATTCAAATGATGTACTAACTAGGCTGCTCAACATGCAGCACATACCGTAATTTCTGGACGATAAAGCGCACCGCTATATAAGCGGCACCCACTGAATTTTAAAAATATTGTCTACACTGAAACTAATGAACTTTACACAGGCTTTACCGAAAGAGAGTGTCTGTTACACGGTGTTACGGGTGAAATATGTTGTGGCTTCTTTAAGAGCAGAGCGGCATTTTGGGAACAGCACGTCACTGCATTCTTCAGGTATTACTTCATGTGTGTGCGTGTGATACTGAGGATTATTTGCTCATTATTATCTGATGCTTATTTTTAAGTTTCTTTGACTAACCCATAACGCTGTTGCCAAGAAAAATGAAAAAGCACGAGTTTTGGAAACCTGTCTGTGCTTATATGATTTCATTTGCAACTGGAATTAGTGAGCTCTCCCTTCACCCAGACTCAACGTGCTACAACAGCTTGTATCTAAACAGTAGCCGACCAAGTAAGTCATTGTTCACTGTCTTCCTCCTTCTTTTCACAACTACTGTATTTCTCTCTAGAGTTTATCTTTTGGCATCGTTGTGCGTTTAAAAATCAACACCGGTGAAAGTTTTTCTCCCGATGCCGTGCAGCTCAGAACACAGGTGAGGTACGTTTTTTCGTTTCTGTTTGGAAATTTCATTGGTCTAATGTTATGTCGCTCAGTTTTTTGGCTCGAAGTTTGTAAAATCGGGAAAAACCCAGGAAAAAATCCATAAATTAGCCGCTTCGTTGTTTAAGCCGTGGGGTTCAAAACATGGGGAAAAAAGTAGCGGCTTATAGTCCAAAAATTTGGTACATTAACTAGACTTCTAAAAGTCTCAATCGCTCAAGTAAAGTAAGTAAAAAAAACTGCTCTGTTCGGAAAACGTTTATTTTGGAAACCATGGACACCACTTCCTGGACCGAAGAGGAGAGGGACCGTCTGGCTTGTTATCGGCGCTCGTTTGGAAAAGCCACATCTCTGATAGTATGGTGGTGCATTAGTGCCTGTGGAATGGGGAGCTTGCACATTCGAAAAGGCTCCAGCAATACTGAATGGTATATACACGTTATAGCATAATAATAGAATAGCATATGTAGTAGAAGAGTCCGGGTGCTGAGCTGAACTGCGTACACTCTAGACCTTTCACTATTTGAAAACATTTTGCGCATCATGAAATGAAAAATACAACAAAAGACACCCAGAACTGTTAAGCAGCTAAAATCCTGTATCAGTCGCATATGGGACAACATTCATCTTCCAAAACTTAAGCAAATGGTCTCCTCTGTTCCCAGAAGTATACAGACAAAAAAAACGTGATGCTACACAGCGGTAAACATGGCCCTGTCCCAACTTTTTTGAGACCTGTTACAGCCATCAAATTCAAAAAGACCTAATTCATTCTCAGTTTAAACATTTTGTTTGTTTGTTTTATTGTAAACAAAATAGGGATTTATGAGATTTGCAAATTACATTTGTTTTTTAATTTACATTTAACACTGTCAAGTTTTTTATATTGTGGTTGTAAATAAATAAATGCACATTTGTATAATTAAGCAAAACACAAGTAAAGAAAAAGTTTAAATAAAACAAACAAAAACTAATCATGGACCTCACCACTATTAATGCCTGAACATCAAACACCCCAGTAGAAACCAAACCACACCGAGGTGTAATTACCAGAAATTAAGCAAAGAAATATCTAAGATATCAACATGTTCTGATATACGGCTAATCCGGAAACCAGAATGGCTTTTTAAAAATGCGTGTGTTGTCTGACTGCGGTCATAAAGAGTGCATTAGTGAGCTGAGATGTTGAACCTGCTGCCTTTGAGGACTAGTCTGCAAAAACCACCAAAATGTCATGATCTTAAAATGCTTTTAAGATTGTACAAGACCTTTTCAAACCACAACCAGATGCAGATGTATGCGTCATGGAAGCCCATCATGACATGAAGTCATCCTGCATTGTATGGCAGTCACTAAACACTAAACTACCCAATTAAGTCACAATATGAGACACCCTCCAAAACAGGCTTAAGGAGACGATATTAAATGGGAGGATTGCAAACAAAATATATGTATTTATTTCAATGAGAACATATCAAACAACTGCAATATCAATACATTAAATTGTAGGAAAGTTTTATCGGGATGTTAAAAAAATAAAATAAAATAAAATAAAAAAAGCAACTTTTTTTTCTGTCGTGGCACTTATTCTGGATTGAGTGTCAGTAAAATGTGTCATGAGGAGAAATAAGTTAAATTAAAAAAAATTCTTATTGTACTCCTCTTACGCTGCATTCTGACTGGCTTCGCTTTTTTTGGCTGCTAATGTAGAGCTCAAACTAAATATTAAACGGAAAAATGGTACTAGCCAGCATTTTCCCCTCACCAGATACTGATTTTCAAAAGAACAATTCTGTCTCATACCTTCTGGGTACACAGTTTCAGAGCAACCTACAGAGAAAATAAACAACAAAATGCCTCATTGCCAAAATAGTTGAAGTGAGATTAATTAACGTAATTTACTGACTATTAAGCGCACCGATGTATAAGCCGCACCCACTGAATTTGACAAAGATTTTTATTTTAAACAAATAAGCCGCACCTGTCTATAAGCCTGTCTACATTGTCTACATTGAAACTAATTAACTTTACACAGGCTTTAACGAAAGACAGTGTCTGTTACATGGTGTAATGGGTGAAATATGTTCTGGCTCCTTCAAGAGCAGAGCAGCATTTTGGGAATAGGCTGCAGCCGCATTTTTCCGCTATTACTGCCTGTGTGCAAGACCGAGGAATATGTCCTTATTATTTTCTGATGCTCATTTCTAAGTTTCTTTGACTAACCTGTAACGCTGTTGCCAAGAATAATAAAAAAGATATTTGATTAAAAAAAGTTATTAAATAAAAAAGTTATGATTTCTGTTGCAACTGGAGTTAGCGAGCTCTCCCATGACCCAGACTCAACGCGCTACAACGGCTTGTATCTAAACAGTAGCCTACCAAGAAAGTCATTGTTCAGTCTTCCTCCTTCCTTTCACAACTATTTCTCTTGGGAATTCACCTTTTGGCATCGTCGCGCGTTTAAAAAAAACGTTTTTTTTTCTCCCGATGCCGTGCAGCTTAGAACACAGGTGAGGTGTTTTTGTTCGTTTCCGTTCGGAAATTTTATTGGTCTAATGTTATAGGGCTCCGTTTTTTGGCTTGAAGTTTGTGAAACCAGGAAAAACCCAGGAAAAATCAATAAATAAGCCGCTTTGTTGTTTAAGCCAAGGGGTTCAAAACGTGGGAAAAAATTAGCGGCTTATAGTCCGAAAGATACGGTAGATACTTGGGGACTAATTTAATGACTGCATGAATTGTTTTAAAAATAGATTAAATACCAATAACATATGTAAAAGGTTATTTGTAGCATTTCAATCAAATACAACTACAAAACTAGACACTAGGTTCATTAAATAACAGCAATTTAATAACTACAGCACAATTCTGTACACAGACATCAGCAAGCACTTTATTAGGAACACCTTATACTTTCAAGCAATTGTCTCGTCAGTCAATTCAGTCGGTCTGAATCTCTAGAACAGGACATTTAAAGCAATACAGATCTAGTAAAGAAAAAAAAAGACTGCAGGATTTGCTAGATGGAATGCATATTCGCTGGAAAAAGGGACTGGTAAAGGACATTGACAGCATCACTGGGAGGAAACACCCAAGTCATAAAGCTGGACTTTTAAGTTAAACATTATTCCAAAGTTGTCCTAAAGGCTAATTAAATGCATTGATTGTGACCATTACAAAGCCCTGACATAAATCCTATTTGTGGATTGAACTGAAAGAGTATTTCGGATAAGGTTGGCGCAAAAACATGGCTGAGATGCAGAGTTACACCAAAGGGCTGTACCATTGCTTTTATGCAAAACACCAGCACCGTAACAAGTCGTTGGGAATTAGAGCACCGATTTGCCCTGAGAGTTTAACTTGTCTAGCTGTAGCTATAATTAAAGTCTTGTGATTGGAACCTTATTATTTGGTGCCTTTCACAGTTCCAGTTCTCAAGAGAAATTTCAACAACTGAAAATACTAAAAAAATCTTTATAAACACAGCGAAATTCAGGGAAGAAGAAAGGTTGGTCTCAAGGGTACAAGTGAACAACAGACTGCTGAGAACCCCTTTGTTCCAAGACTTTTGGAGAATTAATCTCTTGTCTGATAGAACAATGGAAATAACATTTGTTATTGGGTAGTCATCCTGAACAACTAAATTTCATTTATGAGCCTTTTTTTTTTTTTTTTTTTTTAAAGAAAAACCAGCAGTGGTGCTGGGATTAGAAATTTCTGATCAGTCTTTCCACTGAGCTTCCACTTTCCTCCCTCGAGACATCAGTCAGAAAGTTAAAATAAAGTTAAAAACCTCTTTCTAACTAGATTATTTAAGGACGGCAAAGAACTAAAGCTCACCACCAAAGTAACAAACTGGTTTAAAGACAACAGAGCAAAAGTACTGGAGCAACCATAGCAACGGCCTGACCTAAATCCCATTTGTGGACCAAGATAAAAAAGCATGTCAGGGCAAAGTGGCCCACACACCTAACAGTGTTACCCCAGAGGGCTGTAGCATGAGTAGTCATAATCAGCAACACAATGTCGGTTATGGTTAAGTTGAGCAAGTGAATGCCCATCTAGTCTACTTGGATTGATTGCATACTGATGGAAAAGCTGGAAATGTAACACTAAGGCTACAAATTTGACAAATACGTTTACCGTAATTTCCGGACTTTAAAGCGCACCCTTATATAAGCCACACCCACTGAATTTAACAAATATTTTTATTTTTAACATAAATAAGCCGAACCTGTCTATAAGCCTGTCTACACTAATGTACTTTACACAGGCTTTAACGAAAGACACGTTAAACATGGTGTAACAGGTGAAATATGTTGCGCTTCTATTAGGAGCATAGCGGTACTTTGGGAAAAGACCGGCACTGCATTCTTCCGGTATTACTGCGTGTGTGGAGACCGAGGATTATGTCCTTCTTTCATTTTCTGATGCTTATTTCTTAGTTTCTTTGACTAACCCATAACGCTGTTGCCAGGAAAAAAAAAAGCACGAGTTTTGAAAACCTGTCTGTGCTTAAAGGATTTCTGTTGCAACTGTAGTTTTAGTGAGCTCTCCCTTCACCCAGACTCAACGCGCTACAACGGCTTGTATCTAAACAGTAGCCGATCAAGTAAGTCATTGTTCACTGTGTTCCTCCTTCCTTTCACAACTACAGTGGTACCTTGACCTGTGAGTGCATTAATGTACGAGTTTTCCGAAATACAAGCGGTCACTCTGTCGATTTTTTGGCTTTGTTACGCAAGCAAAAAATTGAGGTACGAGCTCAAGACGCCGCTGCTAGATGGCGAAGCGAAGCCAGAAAGCGAATTGTGCCGAAAATTAAGATAAGCAAAGAAGAAAAAGTAAAAATTTTAACGTTTAGGGATATGTAGTGTACAGGAGTGATAGTAAAAAACAAGTTTTCCCTCCGCCTATCGCCTCTACCCCCTCCACACACACACACACACACACACACACACACACACACACACCTGTTTTATTTTCTCTTTTCTCTATATTTACTTTTGCTCTGTAATGAGTAAAAAGTGTTTCTCCGATTACTCGAGGAATTGAAGCTAGACATAAAGCGTTTTCATGCATGCACAAAACAAATCTGGTGTAAAGTAGCCACAGTGACACTGCGCAGACTCTAGGTAATTTTTTTATACCCCTGACATTGTTGTGGTGTTTAATAATAATAAAAAAATAACCAAAAAAAATTTATTTTCAATGTGTAAAGCTTTCTAGCACCAAAACCCCTTTACCGAAAAATTCCGGTATGCATGTGTACTGTTACAACCCTAGTAATTACATATAAAATAAATAAAGCAGTTACCGGCCATTAGTAATTTTTGTGTTAGTTGTGATTAGATAACTGATAATTCACAGTGACCAGGGTAAGGAATAGTCCTCTGTTTGTTCTATGATGACAGGATGCACCAAATGTCACAAGCCTGCTGTCAAACAATTGAAAGCCCATTTTAATCCTGACCCTGAAGACCAGGCTGTGGCTAGTGAGTGATCAGGTAGTTCAGGCAAGTGAACTTAAGGTTACCTTCATAACCCTGGTTCTCTGATAACAGGAGTGAGGTATGTCACGACGGGAATCGCCTCGGGTGAGACCAATCCTGGAAGCCATCACACAACACCTGTCGGTGATGCAGGAGTCCCACCTCCCTATATACACTCCTGCCTCATTCTCATATATTACTCATATATAGCTCAGATCTGCCACTGCAAGGAGAGAAGTGTGGCGAGATACCTCATTCCTGTTATCAGAGAACCGGGGTTACGAAGGTAACCTAAAGTTCTCTTTCAAACATAGCAACTTAGCAATTTGTGGCAAAATTTATACAAGCGCTCCACCCTTTCCGGAGAGTGGAGATGTGAAAAATGTAACCATCCTTCGCTTGCGAGGTCTTTATTTATTTATTGATTATCTTTTTAACACACTTTGGTTGAAATTTACCCGTATGAGAATCAGCCCCGATTACTCCGTCTCATCCCTTTGTCCTGGGCACAAACAATGAAGCCGCTCCTCCGCCAACGACGAAAAAAGGGCGGATGGAAAAAACAGCAAATCCATCTGTGTGCAGGCGAAAGCTAACTCGCTCATCTTAGGGACAAATGGCGTACTAGTCTTGAGAGTTACTGGTGAGAAATCCATAGCAAACCACATACGGGAGTTATGAACCGACAAAGCATGACGTTCAGTAACCCGCTTCGCGGTTGAAAGAGCTCATCAAGTAACCTTTAGTGAAAGGAGCTTCAAATCAATACTCTCCATCGGCTCAAAAGGAGGCTGAGAGCGCGCGCTAAGACCACAGACAGATCCTACGGCGGAATCAGCAGCTTTAAAACTGTGTTCAAGCGCCGCGCTCCCTCATAAACCTGCACACAAGCGGGGTAAATGACCTAAAGCATTTCTGTCAATCCCTAAATGGCATGCAGAAATAGCGGCGAGATAAACCTTTGATTTGAAAAGGCTCTGCCCTTATCTAAAAGTTCTTGCAGTAAAACAGAACACCTCTCCCACAGAACAGGGAAAGGGGACAATATGTCTTTGCACAAATACAGTCCATTTCCTCTCATATGCATTATCTCTGTCAGCCACAATTTCCCTGGCCAGTTCGAAGAGATCAATATTACTGAGTGACCGCATTCACTTACTCTTTTTTTAGAGTCGGTACGATCATACGGGTGAGCCAACGCATCCACAGAAGAATAGAGGGCAATGAGTATTTTCGTGCGAGGCGAAAAAAAATCTACAGCAGCCCGGCCGAACCTCTCCCACAACAGGTCCAGCACCTGAAGGTGGAGAATCCACTCCCCGTACAGGGGATTTCCCCTGGACAGGAGATACGCCCCTGCATTTATTACTCCTGGGATGAGTCGCCCGTATTGAATAAAAATGGGTTATTTCCCTTTCGCTATTCTGCCCTTGCACTCTGCACCCTAACCTGTGAGCGACGCATCAGTTGTCATTACTTTTCTCCGGGAAACAGCTCCCACCGGGGTTCCTGATTCGAAAAACGTGTTTTTCTCCAGTGGCAGAGAGCGTGCAAGCAAAGCTACCAAGCACTGATACTCTCTCATTCGGGATGACAGACATTGCCGAGGCCATCAGACCTAGAAGGCATAAGCATAGTCTGATTGGGAGTCTCTTGCCTCACTGGAAGAGGGAAAGGCAACCAACAATCAACCTGATGTGCTCCTCTGATAAAAAGCCTGGTACAGGTCTGAGTTCAGCCTGAGACCCAGATAAATGATTTCCTGCCTGGGCACTAAGCAGCTTTTTGTCTCATTTACTTCGAAGCCTACACCCTTTAGGCAAGGGGTAATTTGTATCCACCTCCACCTCCCGCTGTGACAAAGCACAGAGGACTCCAAATATGCTGACACTCCGAGACCCACTGTACACAGAGGTGCTAGTGCTCGACACATTTGATCCTTGAGGCTAGTGCCACCCCAAACGGAACTGTCCAACATTTGTAGGCTGTGCCCCGATAGGCAAACCCGAGGAATTTTCTGTGCGCCCTCGTTATATTGTGGAAAATACCCAAGGGTGAACTGCGCATGCTCACCAACTCTCCGCACGAGCAGAGAATGGGCCGCTGCCCACCAGCCCGGAGCTGGTGGTTGCAACACTAATTCGTATGTCTTTGGGTGTGTTTTTGTTTGACTTTTTACACACGTCCGGGGCCTCGGCACACTGCCCAGAAATGCACAGAAAACATTTTTTGAGACTGTGGCAAGGAAAAACTCGCTTATATGTTATGAGGAAGAAACCTTCAGAGGAACCAGACTCAAAAGGGGAACCCATCCCCATTTGGGAAACAGCTCCTGTGCTAAAACGGGAAACAAAACTCCTGTGCTAAGTAGAGGTGTGCTACAGTTTTTACCCAAAACCAGACCCCAGTTTAGGTTGCCCATCTCTTCTTTCCTCCCTGAGAGTAAGCTGGGCAAAGCTTACCCATTGCTGCTGTAAAATAGGCATTGCCTCTGGGCTTTGGCAAAGAGAGGCAGACAGTCTCTCTGTCCGTCTCGGCAGTGAAGGGGAGGAGGAGAATAGGGCTGCCCGCCAATTGGGTGGAGGCGACTTGCCACTGACAGTTCAACTAGGGAGGGTCGGACATCCCCAAATCCTCCATATTGTGCACCTCCAGTCTAGAGAAACAGGTACTCTATGCAAGAAGGGTTTGTCCCAAAAATCCCTGGAAAGAAGATTAGGAGGGAGAATCACACAATCCTCGTCTTCCTTCAAATCCTCCAATAGACAAGCATCCTCATCATCATCTTCCTCCTCTTCCTTGTCACACACTATAAAGTTTAAATCAAAGAAGGGAGGAAGGTCAAAAAGGACTTCATCCATCAACTCTCCCAAACAACACCATGCCTGAGAAGCAGACTCATCCCTTTCCATGGGTAGCAGAGAGAGACATGGGTTTCCTTTATGTGCGGCCCGTCAGCGCTCCAAAACCCTTAACGGGTTAGCATGTGCTAACTTCCAAACACGCTATCCATTGGGGATGACATCATAGACACACATGCACACGGACGAAAGGGGCCTTTTCCTACCGCTGGGTAACTAGATGGGCTCGCAGTCACCATAACAGAGATGCGAACACCAGGAGATAAACGAGACCTCTTGATATCAGGCCCACTTAACATAAGAGGGAAAAATGAAGGAAAAGAGCTGTAACAACTAAAGGAAAAACAGGAAGAGCAGAAGAAAAATATTCACCTTAACAGTGAACATTTCCCGCAAAAGAAGCCTCAGTGGTCGACGGCGTACCAAAATGGCTCACCCATGTACAGTTTAGCCAACCCCTAAGAGGATCTGCTGAGGATAGCTTCCAAAATTGATCTTCACAGGGAAGAGAATGAGAATGAGGCAGGGACCTTCTAGAGGGGTGTATATAGGGAGGCGGGACCCCCGCATCACTGTGGTGATTGGTCCGTCAACTGACAGCCGTTGTGCGATAGGTGCTTCCAGAATTGTTCACGCCTGAGGTGATTCCCATAGTCAGATACCAAACGGATGTTTGAAAGAGAAACTTGCGTTTAACAGCCCTCCAATTGGGCTGTTGAACTGATCGACAAACTGATCGTTAAACTGATTGGTAATGCAGAATGGACAAACATTTTAAGAAAGCAATACCGTTAGGGAATCAAGATCCATGCCAAGCTCCATGTAGTTTAAGACTGACAAATAGAAAAATGGCGTAGGCCAATTTGCCTTAACGCTGGTAGTCATGGACTAATCACAAGTCATGCAAATAGGGGCGAAAAGAGGTCATGGCTTTCTGTTATTGTCTGTTTAAATTCCACTTTGCTACTAATAGATACTGCATATTGCATGTAATAAATAGACTACCTAAACATTGATGCTATATACAGACAAACTATTAATATAAATTCCTGTGCACTAACCGCTTTAACAAGTAATGTGTGTGCAGTATAATGCAGCAATTACTCAAAAAAAAAATAAAATAGATTCATCATCGATAGCTGATTTATTCTGATTTTTAAAATACAAAAACAAAACAAATTAAAATCCTCTGGAACATTTCACCTTATTCAAAAACAAACCAAGTATCCAGAAAAATTGCCTATCATAAATCCTAGCTCTCTGATTGGACAAGACTTCAACTTAGCAGGTTAGTCATATAAAGTTGGTTGTCATGATAATTTACCTAGCTGAAGATATTACAACCCCTGTGATACAGTTTGAGACATTAAAAGTTCCCTGATCATGCGTTCTTGCTTCACGGTTTACCCCACAATTCTGTAGAGGGTTGAGCAAAAATTGTGCAAAGTTTTGTAAGAAGCTTGAGCCCTACTAAAAGCTTCTGATTTAGGTTAAGCAAAAGGCACTAAACAGCACCGACATGATATGATATATATAGAGCTGAAATTCTAAAATGACTTCTTATGGAATTGAGATCATACCATTTAAATAAACTGGCTTGACACAGGGACTGCAACATTGTTGATATGACTTTAGCCTGGGGGATTTGTAAACTTTTGGCTTCAACAATAGCACCAAATCTGATCTCTATTGTATGGTATAATGCTAATTATACTTGCGTGTAATTCTCAAATGTGTTTCCTTGAAAAAGGTATTAAAAGGCTGCAGGTGCAAAGGGATTACAAGGCACTTTTCTGACCTACTAACCTACATCACTAATTACCACTGAATTCATTGCAATACACAACTTTTAGTTGGTACAGTCTGCTTTTTCTCAGCATGTATAATAAGAACAAATAGGTGATGACAAATTGAAATATTTCATTTAACAGTATTATTCAAAGCAAAAACAAAAAAAAAGGGTTTTGGTCTAAAGTTAATGCCACTTAAACGACAATACGTTTGAATGATTTGGGGATTAAAATTAATGATGTTCGGCTGGACAATCTATACAATGTGCATAAAAGCATACATCCAGACTTAAAATAGTAAAAAATAATAATAATTTATGTTGGAAATGCAATGAAATGGAAGACACTTATTTTCATTTAATATGAGAATGTTTTTAAGGTTACCCATCCTGGTGCAAATGCCAAGAAATACCTAAAGAAAGCCTAGGTGTTTTGAAGATAAGCAAGTGGCACCCAACAAACAACCAAAAATGCATATATTCTTATTAAGGTCGTATTCGAGGTGTCAGGATGATCTTATGCAACTGGAAATGTCCCAGAACGGCAGAATTGAAAGACTGGATTGATGGGACGATTTAAATCGCTTGCGAGTGTGCGTCGGAGAGAACGAACAGTGAGGAAGAACCGGAAAGAAGGTCGGCTGATTTCCAGCAGCGTATAAAATACGAAAATGCAAATTAATCTAATTGTAATTAATTAATTAAATAAAGCTGCTGATAAATGCATGGATTTGGTGCATGGACAATTTCAAGCAGCTTTTCCGGAGACAAGAAATCACAGAGATTTAATAAATACATGAGTGAGAATAATCATGAGTTTCATTAAACGAATATTTTCCCATAACTTGCTCTACACGGCCACGGCAGAGGGACATTTCAAACGCAACTGTATTTGTATTTTGATGCAATATGGCTATTAAATGCACTAAATAGGTTTGGTTTTGACTGATATTCTTTTATGCAATTTCAGCAATAGAAATTTACATTTAAAATAAATAAATAAATAAAAATGTCCTGTTTATTTTAAGAGACCAGTCTTATTTTCTCTCTCATTTAGTATTGCTCTTTGATAAAGAAAAGGTACATCTTATCCGATTACTTGATTATTTAATTAAATAATCGTTAAAATACTCGATTACTAAACGAATCGAAAGCAGCAGTCCTACACTGTATCATGACAAGTGGCTGAACGTCAATATAAAGCCGAGTCATGATCACTGTGATGACCTGGAGTTTTTGACGGATGATAAATACCTACTTTAAAGAAAAAAAAAAACGTCATTAAAACACTAAAGCAATTATTTATTTTCTATAAAGCCAAATATATCCAAAGTTATGGGATACATGTAATGTCATGGGATTGTCCAACCTGCAATGAGCTATTTGCATTTCTAAGCAAAATCCCTGACCTGACCAAATCTGAAATACAGACCCGAGTGGCTGTTCACAAAAACAGAAGAAGGTTAATTAAAAAATAATAAAAAAAATAAAGAGCAACAGGTTGGAATCCATTAATGCAGTACAGAGCTGTCCCCAGCTTGCCTGAGAGCAGAACAAAGCCAGTGTTGTTTATCAGTTTCCTCTGCTATGACAAAACATCCCTACAGTTAGCCAGCTAGCTAATTCGTCATAAAAACAGTTTATAAAAATTTAAAAAGGACAAATAAAAGCAAAAAAAAAAACAAGTTAGCAATAGTGGGAAACGAGATTAAATGTGAATAAGGCATTTAATAATAGCTAATTGGTAAGTCATTGTTATTGGAGTACTTGCGAGCAGCAAAAAAAACAAGTAAGAACCTGGCTAGTTATCATAGCGCTGCCATTAGCATTAGCATTAGGCAGGACGCCTCGGTGAAAAAAACAAGCCGAGTGGAAAATGGTGAAATTTATCACCGCGAAACAAACACGAGCCGCTTTCACACGGACCCCATGCGAAAGGGGAACGGTTTCTGATGTGTTCAAGAGAACTGTCGCCTACCGCAGCAGTGTCCTTTGCCGAGAAATGGAGGAATTCGCTGCAGAGAACGCTCGCCGCTTCCCGATCAGTCTCAGCCGCCGCCATGTTTCACTTCACTGGCGGAGCGCAAAGCGACGGAACCGGAAATCAGCCGCTCGCACAACTTTTGCTGTCCGAGCTAACTTTATTTTTTGCTGACTAATGAAAGAAAGTCCCACGAAAATATGGTACATGTGGAGGAGTTTCATAACAACATCCTGTAACTCTAGTATGAAGGATGATGACACTCAAAGCAATAATAATTATTAAAATCAATACCACCATGATCATCTTTAACACCATCATTATCACCATCATCATCATTACCATCATCATCTTTACCACTATTATTATTATCATCACCACCATTACCACCATCACCATTCTCATCATCATCATCATCACCACCACATCATCATCATCACCATCATCACATTTACCATTCTCATCATCAACAGCATTATCATCATCATCATCATCATCATCACCATCATCATTATTATCATTACCCTCATCTTCTACATCATCATCATCATCATTACCACCATCATCATCATCATTTTTATCACCACCATCATCATAATCACCATCATTACCATCATCACCATCACCATTTTAATCATCCTCATTATCAACACCACCACCATCATTATCATTACCATCATCATCATCTTCAACATCACCATCATCATCATTACCACAATCATCACCATTCTGATCATCATCATTATCATCACCATCAAATTCATCATCAACATCATTCTTATCAGCAGAATCATCACCACCACCTTTTTCATTATCAAGATCATCATCATTATCATTAAGGTTAAAGGTTTATTTGTCAATGCCACCATATGTGCAGACATACAGAGGAATCAAAATACCAGTTCTCTTCTCTCTCAAGTGTTTCCATTGTCAATGCAATATAGAAAGTTTGTTTAAGCAGTCTATATAAAAAGACATGAATATATATTGTAAACATCTGAATGTGTAAGGTCAAAATGTACATCCTGGTATATGTTAACATACTGAAGTTCTGAGTATAAAGGCATTTATAAGGTGCAAGACAGATAGCAGCATTGTGACAGGAGTACAAAAAAGACTGTAATGTGTACAAATGCAACAAGGTCAGATTCAAATAATTTGTACATGTATGGTTTTTAAATAGGTGTATGTAAACATGTCCATTCATGCAGAATTCTGCAGAGAGTATAAAGTGTCTTTTGTGCAATGAAGAAGTGTGGGTGAGCTGTAAATTCAGCTATGCTGATGGCTCTGCTAGTGAGGTGGGTGTGGTATATGTCCATAAGGGAGGGCAGAGTGACACCGGTGATCTTGCTGGCTGCATTCACTATGCATTGCAGAGTCTTTTGACAGGAAGAAGTGCAGCCTCCGTACCACACAGTGATGCAGCTGGTGAGGATGCTTTCAATGGCGCCCCGGTAGAAGGAGCACATGATGGGAGGTGAGACTCGTGCTTTCCTTAGTTTGCGTAGGAAGTAGAGGCGTGAATGAGCTTTCTTGGCTAGTGATGTGGTGTTTGTCATCCAGGTGAGATGCTAAGAGATATGCACTCCCAGGAACTTGTGCTGCTCACCCTCTCCACTGCGGCACCGCTGATGGTTAGTAGGGGGTGCTGTGGAGGTCCTCTTCTGAAGTCGATAAAAATTTATTTGGTCTTCTCCACGTTGAGGAACCATCATCACCACAATTGTCCTCATCAAGATCATTATCATAATCATCATCATCACCATTATCATCATCATATGATTAATGGACATATAGTATCTCACAAAAGTGAGTACACCCCTAAAATTTTAGCAACTATTTTAGTATATCTTCTCAAGGGACCAAATATAAAAATAAAACTTGGATATATTTCAATGTGCAGCTTGTATAGCAGTAGAGATTTACTGTCCTCTGATAATAACTCAACATATTGCCATTATTGTCAAAATAGCTGGCAACAAAGTGATAACAGCTGTAAGTAACGATGCAAAGCCACATGTCCTATTCATGTTCATGTTTTTGTCTGCTTGACAGGATCATACAAATTTTCAAATAAGAGATAATATATACTCTTACAAAAATGTCTGAGGCTACAAGATCAGTAACACCCTGAAACTGAGTTACAGTACAGTGGTCAGGGTGATACAGAGGGTTTCTAAGACGAGTTCCAACTCGAAACAGGCCTCGCAAGGGTCCATCAAAAAAGCTGCTTTCTCATGCTGTGCGTCAGGTGCAGAAGCTGCTTTAAAAAACAGATGCATGAGTGCTGCAGCATTGCTTTAGAGGTTGCAGAAGCGGATGGTTCACTTGTCAGACCATACGCTGCACACTGCAAAAAGTTGGTTTGCATTGCCATCATCACAGAAGAAAGCCTGAACTACTGGAACCATGTCCTGTGATCTGATGAGATTAAGATAAACTTGTTCGACTCAGATGGTGTACAGCATGTGTGGTGATGCCCTGGTGAGGAAAATCAAGAAAACTGTCTTGCCTAAGAACTTTAAAAGTATCCCCAAGTGCAGTCTGCAAAAACAGGCTCTCATGAGGATGGTTGCAGGAAGCCCAAGAGGAGCCCAAGAGCTAGTTCTACTGCACACGATAAGTTTATTAGATTTACCAGCCACAAAAAAATGCAGATTTACATAAATACTCGCAGTTCAAGTGACGGACATTATTTCAACATCCACAGTTCAGAGAAGATTGTGTGAACCAGGTCTTTATGGTCAAATTGCATCAAAGTAAACAAAGTTTTTTTTGTTTTTAGAACAAGTGAAAGAAACCTGTTTGGTCCAAGAAAAACAAAGAATGAACATTAGATTAGTGGAAAACTGTACTTTTTTGGTTCTAATCGCCATGTCTTTGTAAGACGTACAAAGGGTGAAGAGACGGTTCCTGAATGTGTGGTTCCCACTTTAAAGCATGGAGGAGGTGCTTTGCTGGTGACGCTGTTGGCGATATAGTCAAAATTGAGGGCACACTTTACAAGCATAGTGTTTTGCAGTGACATGCCATCACATCTGGTTTGCACTTAATAGGACCATCATTTACTTTTTTAACAGGACAATGACTCCAAACAAATCTCCAGATTATGTAAGAGCTTTGTCCCAGAAGGAGAGTGATGAAGTTCTGCATTAGATCCCTCCACAATCACCCGATCTAAACTTGAGATGTTTTGTGATGAGCTTGACCTGAGAGTAAAGAAAAAGCAGCCACCAAGTTCTCATCACCTCTGGGTGACTGCTTCTAAAGCTGACTGAGAGAATGCAAAGAGTGTGCAAAACTGTCATCAAAACATTAGGTGGCTACTTTGAAGAAATGAATATTTAAAACATTCTGGGTTATTCATGTTTTTGTTGACTATATAATTCTATATTGGTTCTGTCATCATTTCAATGTCTTCAGTATTAATATTCCCACACTAAAGTACAGAAAATAATCAACTTTCCAGCAGTGAAACAGCACATACACACACAACCCACATGTAAATACTTATTTGGTATGGTGTGATATGGTGTGCTGTATGCATAACACAACAACCACATCTGTGTGTCCCTAAATGGACCATGTAATCTAAATATAAAAAAATAAACTATTTTAAAATAAGGTTCAGATTCTTTCAGGCATGCAATATCTTGACCTCACAAATGTTAATGCATATTCAGGTCAAAACAAACAACGTTCGTCACCCCACTTCAAGTTTGCATGCTGTATTTGCTACAAAACAATACAAAGTGATTTGGCAGCCATTGCAATGGAGTGCATATGTGTCTTTACCATTTATAAACCATTCTGACATAAAATAGGTTTAAACACTGCACCATTGCCAAAATTGTAGTTTCTCACTTAGTTGAACAATTTTTAACTCACACTGAACACTTGAACACTCCCAGTTGGTATCCTCTCATTCATCATTGTCTCCACCACTTTCTGCTTCATCTGTTGTCTTTGGGTCTTTGTTTCTTCCATTTAGAGCGATTCTTGATATGTCGCTGTATTTTGTACTTAAGTAAACTGCATTTAGAGGTCTAAATCCTGCCCTGTCTGTTGTATAGTAGGTACATATGAAGCAGCTACTGATGCGATTTGATTCACCTCTATTATGATGCAGTGCGATCTGATTTCAATTAGATTCAATACAATTCGATGCAATGGAAAAAATATGATGCAATTCAATATTGTACAGATAGTTCAGTTTCATTTCTTTGGTTCAGATAGAAGGCAAAGCATCAATTAACTTAAGTGCCTTCTGACTTCTAACGCATTGCCCTTTCACAAACAGGCCTGTAGGGCAAAAAAAAGAGAAAAGAGATTAAATAAATCCAGACATTCTTTTCTTTTTCTGTCTGCAGGAAGATGCAGCTCTACCTCTGCCATGTTAATCTGTATTCTATGTGACTCTCAGAATACGCTCCGGTCTCCATAGTGAATTGATACGTCATATTCACGCCGAGAGAATGCGCTTGAGGAACACGTTTAACGATTGAAAAATCAATCTACATATAGACACACTTTTGGTACACGCATGAAAATATTACAGTTGTATAAATCTCCGATAGCATAGTAAATTTGTTTAACCAATTAATTGATGTCAAAACTTTGTAGAACAAAATAAAACGACATTGTAAGTCGGTACATCGTCAATTTCTAGAACTTCAACAGTAACCTACATGTACTAGAGCATTTGTTATAGTAAAAATATCCTGCTGTCTTTCAGGGCTTGCTTCTTGTCAAACTCCACGAATGCAAACAAGATTGGTTCCAGCCTAGCAAAGCCCTTTTGAAGCTGTATTTGAAGCATCATCTGCTGTGAACATGACACATCCACATAAGTGATTCTAATTTATTGTATTATTTGTTTTATTCACATTAATACCTGCCAGAGAAGACAAACAGCAAACAACTATTAACTTTCTTCTTGCTTGTTTCCACAACAGCACTTACATGGTGTAGATCTTGTCTGCATTAGCTGTAGCAGTAATCCCTGGAGCTTTTTTACATCTTCCCTTAGGTCTTGCAGATCTTTAATCTGCTGCTGTTGGTCCTTTTCCAGCCTCATTAGACTGCTCAGAGGTTCATGTTGAGATGAGGAACTATTCCTTCATAGGGCATAAATTGTATACTTTTATTCATCAAGTTATTGCAGTGTAATATTGGGATTGCATTTTACCATTTCATCCCAGATAAACTCACCTGGGAGATCGGTTATCATTATCAGGTTGAACTGGGTTGAGTAGTTTGGCTTCTTTTTGGATTTTCAGGTATTCATTCAAAGTATCCTGTAGTTTTAACAAAATTAGATCCATATACGTACCGTAATTTCCAGACTATAAAGCGCACCCTTATATAAGCTGCTGAATTTGACAAAGATTTTTATTTTAAACATAAATAAGCCGCACCTGTCTATAAGCCGCTGTCTACACTGAAACTAATGAACTTTACACAGGCTTTAACGAAAGACAGTGTCTGTAACACGGTGTAACGGGTGAAATATGTTGTGGCTCATTTAGGAGCATAGCGGTATTTTGGGAATAGGCTGCCGCCGCATTTTTCCAGTGTTACTGCATGTCTGCAAGACCAAGGAATATGTCCTTATTATTTTCTGATGCTCATTTCTAAGTTTCTTTGACTAACCCGTAACGCTGAAAACGCCAAGAAAAATAAAAAAGCACAAGTTTTGGAAACCTGTCTGTGCTTATATGATTTCTGTTGCAACTGGAGTTACCATGACCCAGACTCAACGCGTTACAACGGCTTGTATCTAAACAGTAGCCTACCAAGAAAGCAATTGTTCACTGTCTTCCTCCTTTCTTTTAGAACTATTTCTCTCAAGAGTTTTTCTTTTGGCATCGTCGTGCGTTTAAAAAAAAAAAATTTCTCCCGATGCCGTGCAGCTCAGAACACAGGTGAGGTGCGTTTTTTCGTTTCCTTTCAGAAATGTCATTGGTCCAATGTTATGGGGTTTAGTTTTTTGGCTTAAAGTTTGTGAAACTGGGAAAAACCCAGGAAAAATTCATTTATCTTCAACCACAATGAAACCAAATATTATTTGGTTAGTGGAACATATTCATGTGTGTGAACGCTGCATGGATGTGTGTCAAACACAAAGTTCTTCCACACTGTTGTGTTTTTATTAAAAACATAGATCTACAGATCCCTCTTTAAGCTGCACTTTGGTTAGTGCTTCATTTGCAGGCTGTAGACATTTTCCTGCACATGAATAAAACACTGCTATATTATTTGTATTATAATTATATATTCAATTTGAACTTGAGTTAGGGTCATAGAGTTAGGGTTATATGGTTATAAGATTAGGATTAGGGTTATAAGGTTAGGATTATAGAGTTAGGATGATATGGTTAGTGTTTTGGGGTTATAGGGTTAGATGACCCTAACCCTATAATCATAACTCCATTGAGTTAGGGTCATAGGGTTAAGGTTTTAGGGCTATATGATTAGGGTAATTTGGTTAGTGTTTTGGGATTATAGGGGTAGAGTTATAGGGTTAGGATTAGAGTTGTAGAGTTAGGGTATTGGGATAGGGTTATAGGTTCAAGGTTTTTATTTGCCCAAATGGACCTGTTTACAAACACCTATTCAAAAAACGTTACATGTACAAATTCTCTAACACTGTTGCACATTTATACATTACAGTCTTTTTGTCATTCTTTCATAGGGTTATCGGGTTAGGATTACAGGGTTATTAGGTTAGGATTATAGGTTTATAGGGTTAAGGTCATAGGGTTAGGGTTATAGGGTTGTAGGGTTATGGTTATAGTTTTACAGGATTAGGGTTAAAGGATTAGGATAAGGTTTATAGAATAAGGGTTATGGTTATAGGGTTACAGGATTAGGTTTATAGAATTAGGTTTAGGGATATAGAGTTTTAGGGTTAGGTTATATAATTAGAGACATATAGTGTGTGGTATAGTGTTAGGATTAAAGGGTTATGTTATAGGATTAGGGTTCTAGGATTAGGTTTATAGGATTAGGATTATAGAAGTTGGGTTATAGAATGATTATGGTTGGGTTATAGCTATATGATTAGGGTTATAGTGTTAGGGCAATAGGGTGAGGGTTATAGGATTAGGTTAAAGGATTAAAGGGGTAGGGTTGTAGAGTTAGGGTTATAGAGTTTGGGTCAGAGGGTTAAGGTTATATGGTTATCGGGTTAGTGTTATAGGGTTATTAGGTTAATATTATAGTCTTAGTATTATAGGTTTATAGGGTTAGGGTCATAGTGTTAGGGTTGTTGTGTTATAGAATTATGGCTATAGTTTCACAGGATTAGGCTGTAACCCTAATCCTGTGAAACTATAACTATAACCATAACCATAACCCTATAACCCGATAACCCTTACCCTATGACCCTAGCCCTATAATCCTATAATCCGAATTAGGTTGTAACCCTAATCCTTTATACTACAACCATAACCCGATGACCCTAATCCTATAAACCTATAATTAGGATTAGGGTTATAGCTATAGGAATAGGGTTATGGTGTTATAGGATAAGGGTTATAGGGTTAGGATTATATGGTTAGGGCTATAGGATTAGGGTTACAGAGTTAGGATTGTATGGTTAGGGTTATGGGGTTAAAATTATAGGGTTAGGATTATAGGGTTAAGATTATAAGATTATCAGGTTAGCGTAATAGGATTAGGGTTAGGGTTATCGGATTAGAGTTATAGGATTATGTGGTTAGGGTTATAGGATTAGAGTTAAAAGATAATTGCATTAGGTTTATAGTATTAAGGTTATAAGGTTATAGGATTAGGGTTAGGGTTATAAGGGTTAGGGTTATAGGATTATATGGTTAGGGTTTAAAGGATAAGTTTTAAATGATTATAGGGTTAGGTTTATAGGATTTTGATTACAGAGTTATAGGATTAGGGTTAAATGATTATATGTTTAGGGTTATAGGATTGTAGGATTATGTTTATAGGATTAGGATTAGGGTTAAAGGATTATAGGATTATGATTATTGGGTTAGGTTTATATGATTAAGGTTGCAGTATTATAGGGTTATAGGTTTAGGGTTATATGATTTGAGCTATTGGGTTAGGATTATTGAGTTAAGGTATAGGGTTAGGGTTATAGGTTAGGGTTAAGGTTATAGGGTTAGGGTGATAGGGTTGGGATTATAGGATATTAGGATTATAGGATTAGGGTAATAGGATTTGGGTTATTATTGTCTTAGAGTTGTTATTAGGAGGTGATTGTAATGGTCAAAACATTTTGTATGTTTTCATCCAAAAGGCAATGAAAGGTCAAGGTCAATTAAAATTTTGGGCCAGAGGGATTAAATAGGCCCACAACAGTGTCAGACAAGGAGCAGTATCCAGAGAAAAAATAAATATAAATTAAAATTAGACCTAATTAGAATTAGACACCTGTAAAGTGGAATGGAACCTGAGAAAAGGCCACTGACCACATGTTACTTTTCTTAATGGGGTACTCTAGTCGTGCAATGATCCCCAAGCAGGTGTTTTCTTATCTATAGGGCTGAGAACATCTATCAGAAGTCAGTGGAATCATGGGAATAAAATCCACGAAGCAAGTGATCCTTTGTGTTCTGGTGATTTCATCACTGCACTTCCAATTGACCAGGAATAAAGAATTTTCCTTTCAACCAATTAGTGAACACATTTTAACACTCGGTATACCATATTTCTATTGTAATTATTATAATAAACAAAATTTATGGGAATAAGACACAAAAAAATCTATCAAATGCAGACTAATTCTCATAATGGCACGTATACAATGCCTCCCGAAAACATAGATCTCCTCCTATTATTATTTGTCTTTGGTTATTTAGCTGTATTTATTTGCTAATTATTTGAAAATGTAAAAAGTTAAAAAACAATTAATAATAATTCATATCATCCACAGACAAAATTAATATAAATTAAAAAATAGACCAAGAATATTAGACAACTTACTACAGAAACACTTAAAAATCTATCAGATGAGAACTCAGATGAGTTCAGACAGACCGCACTGCTGGTAATATTATTATGAAATATTATCTTCTATACTTCTTAAACTGGAAATGGTAGAAATGATAATTTTCCCTGTCATTTTAGGCTACTGATTCTAGACAATTATCTAGAATCTCAACAAAATTAAACACAAACCAATGGGCAGCAATAATTAATTGTAAAGTGTACAGCATATAAAACTTGTAGCTATATCGCTATAAAACTCATGTCTCATGTATTTTATATTGCAGTGAACCCATAGCTATTTCTTTCATTTTTGAATTATTAATGAACAGACATTGAAGTAAATTGAAGTTCCTCAGATGAGAAAAGATGAATTTCAGGGCTGGTCGAAGGAATTCACTGTGCCAGTCATTGTATTTGTTGGTATAAAATCATATACTGCATTTCGTTGCCTTGTACTTGTACATGTGTAATGACAATAAAGTTGAATCTAATCTAATCTAATCTAATAATAATAATAATAATAATAATAATAATAATAATAAAAGAAAATGAATTAATTTCAAATGTTTACTGTTGTCACAGGAATCACAGCTCCTTGTTGTGAACATATAATATGTGTGGTCAGTGCAGGGTGACCGTAGCTTGTACCTTAATCTCTGCTGCAAGTTTCTTCATCCTTTCATGCTGGTCTGGATCTGTTAGGAGGTCATCATCATAAAACTCCCCAAGTGGGGCACAGCATCTGTGGATATACTGCTTGTCATAGAAATGCCACAGCTGAGGCATGGATTCTTCCACCTGCAGGATTATGGATGCCTGTTGCATCACTGCGTTCGCCAGGGCATTGTCATATACTCTGAAGAAACAATTCACTGCAGCTTTACTGAATGACCCAAACAATGTACTTATCTAACAAGTGGACAATTCCTCCTACCTTTGAAAGGTGTCTGAGAGCAGAGCAATCATTAGGTTGACACACAGAACAGCAGACAGGGCCAGGAATGTACCACAGAGCAAGTGAGCCATAATAGGGTCTACAGCTACCATAGCATCAAACTCATAATCGTCCACTAGTGTAATACGGTACAGGCTATAGAGCATCTGTGGCACGGTTTTCATACTAGGTACAGCTGTTGAGCCTTTGTGCAAGAGAGGAAAGTTAGTAAAAACATATTATTTTACAAGAAAATACAGCATATAGTATGGAATTTTAGACAGGGCAGTCGAGTTGTTGATTGCTGTCACCTCCAAATATAATCCAGAAAGCACAGGCATATGGGACATAGATCTCAGCGTATAAGAAGAGGAAGCGCAGAACATCCCCAACTATCTTCCCCAGCATGACAATGAAAGGACCCATAACCCTGTGAAAATATTAATCAGTATCATCACTATACAAAAAAGACAGCGAATGTTCTGTCCATAAATGACTCCAAATTTGTGGACTATGGTGCACAAGCCACTAATGAACAGGTTTCTATAGCTACTTTGGTATTGAGTGGCCATTGAATCACCATGGTTACTTAAAACACAAAGATGCACCTGTTATGTGTAGTGAAACCTGAGAAAAGGCAACTGACCGCATGGTACTTTTCTTAATGGGGTACTCTAGATGTGCAATGATTTCTTAGGAGGTGTTTTCTCATCTATAAGTCTGAGAACATCTATCAAAAGCCAGTGGAATCATGGGAATAGAATCCACCAAGCAAGTGATCATTTGTGTTTTGGTGACTTCATCACTCTGCACTTCCAACTGACCAGGAAAAAATAATTTTCCATTCAACCAATTAGTGAAAACTTTTTAACACTCGGTATACCATATTTTTATTGTAATTATTATAATAAACAAAATTTATGGGGAAAAGACACAAAAAAAATAAATCAAATGCTGCTAATCCTCCTGTTATTCTTCCTCCTTGGTTATTTAGCTGTATTTATTTGCTAATTATTTAAAAATGTAAAAAGTAAAAAAAAAAAGTAATAATAATTCAAATCATCCACAGACAAAATGAATATAAATGAAAAAAAAATTAGACCAAGAATATTAGACAACTTACTGCAGAAACACTTAAAAATCTATCAGATGAGTTCAGACTGACCGCACTGCTGAAATATTATCTTCTGTTCACCTTAAATTGGAAACGATAGAAATGCTCATTTCCCCTGTCGTTTTAGGCTATTGATTCTAGACAATTAAAACTTGTATAATTATTTTTAATCATCTATCTTTTTTTATATAAAAGAATATAATTAAGATAATTAGAACACAAACCAATAGGCAGCATATATATACAGTGAGGAAAATAAGTGTTTGAACACCCTGCTATTTTGCAAGTTCTCCCACTTAGAAATCATGGAGGGGTCTGAAATTTTCATCGTAGGTGTATGTCCACTGTGAGAGACATAATCTAAAAAAAAAATCCAGAAATCACAATGTAAGATTTTTTAACTATTTATTTGTATGATACAGCTGCAAATAAGAATTTGAACACCTGAGATAGTCAATGTTAATATTTGGTACAGTAGCCTTTGTTTGCAATTACAGAGGTCAAATGTTTCCTGTAGTTTTTCACCAGGTTTGCACATAATGCAGGAGGGATTTTGGCCCACTCCTCCACACAGATCTTCTCTAGATCAGTCAGGTTTCTGGCCTGTCGCTGAGAAACACAGAGTTTGAGCTCCCTTCAAAGATTCTCTATTGGGTTAAGGTCTGGAGACTGGCTAGGCCATGCCAGAACCCTGATATGCTTCTTACAGAGCCACTCCTTGGTTATCCTGGCTGTGTGCTTCGGGTCATTGTCATGTTGGAAGACCCAGCCTCGACCCATCTTCAATGCTCTAACTGAGGGAAGGAGGTTGTTGCCCAAAATCTCGCAATACATGGACATCCTCTCCTTAATACAGTGCAGTCGCCCTGTCCCATGTGCAGAAAAACACCCCCAAAGCTTGATGCTACCACCCCCATGCTTCACTAGAGGGGTGGTGTTCTTGGGATGGTACTCATCATTCTTCTTCCTCCAAACACGTTTAGTGGAATTATGACCCAAAGGTCCTATTTTGGTCTCATTTTACCAAATGACTTTCTCCCATGACTCCTCTGGATCATCCAAATGGTCATTGACAAACTTAAGACGTGCCTGGACATGTGCTGGTTTAAGCAGGGGAACCTTCCATGCCATGCATGATTTCAAACCATGACGTCTTAGTGTATTACCAAAAGTAACCTTGAAAACGGTGGTCCCAGCTCTTTTAGGTCATTGACCAGCTCCTCCCGTGTAGTTCTGGGCTGATTTCTCACCTTCCTTAGGATCATTGAGACCTCACGAGGTGAGATCTTGCATGGAGCCCCAGTCCGAGGGAGATTGACAGTCATGTTTAGCTTCTTCCATTTTCTAATGATTGCTCCAACAGTGGACCTTTTTTCACCAAGCTGCTTGGCAATTTCCCCGTTGCCCTTTCCAGCCTTGTGGAGGTGTACAATTTTGTCTTTAGTGTCTTTGGACAGCTCTTTGGTCTTGGCCATGTTAGTAGTTGGATTCTTACTGATTGTATGGGGTGGACAGGTGTCTATAGGCAGTTAACGACCTCAAACAGGTGCATCTGATTTAGGATAATAAATGTAGTGGAGGTGGACATTTTAAAGGCAGACTAACAGGTCTTTGAGGGTCAGAATTCTAGCTGATAGACAGGTGTTCAAATACTTATTTGCAGCTGTATCATACAAATAAATAGTTTAAAAATCATATATTGTGATTTCTGGATTTTTTTTTTAGATTATGTCTCTCACAGTGGACATGCACCTACGATGAACTTGCAAAATAGCAGGGTGTTCAAATACTTATTTTCCTCACTGTATATAGCTATATTGCAATAAAACTCATGTCTCATGAATTTTATATTGCAGTGAAGTAATAGTTATGATTATTTCTCCCTGGTTATGTAGTTGTATTTATTTGCTAGTTATTTGAAAATGTAAAAAACAAATGTTTTCACCCGCACCACCCCGTGAACTGTCCTTTGGCAGCAACTATAGATTTCAGGTGTCTCAACTGTCTCTCTTTGCTTGTATTCTGTGCCAGGTGCTTTGGCTCATTGTCCTGTTGGAACATACATTTTGTTCCCTAAATTCTGTCTGTCTGGCTTGCGCTCAATAAATAGCTTAGTTGGCTCTATCATCTTTGCTTAGGATGGCAACAAGCCATGGCAAAACGCAAGCTATCCCCTCCTATAGTTCAGCATGCTTAAAAAAAAGCAGAGCATGATGCTACCACCAAAATGCTTATTTGCATGTATGGTGTTAATTGGATACAGATCCGTATTTGTTTTGCACCACGCATAATGCTTTGCTTTTAGAGCAAATGGGTGGGCATTAACCTCATTAGACAATGATATATTATCCAAAAGCTCCATGGCTTCCTTTGTCCTTCTTTCAATTCAATTCAATTCAATTCAATTATTTTTATTTGTATAGCGCTTTTAACAATGAACATTGTCTCAAAGCAGCTTTACACAGATAATGTGGTGATTTAAAGTGAATATGTTCTTTATAAGTAAGTTTGTCCCTGATGAACAAGCCGGTGGTGACTGTGGCAAGGAAAAACTCCCCGAGATGGCATAAGGAAGAAACCTTTAGAGGAACCGGACTCAAGAGGGAACCCATCCTCATCTGGGTTGCACCGAATGTCCATTTATTGCAGATATAAGATGTTGCGGGGTACAGTGATGATGATCAGAAGCGAAAAGTAGTCCTCAGTCAGTGTAGGAGACTGTTGACATTAACTACAGTCCAATCCTTCCTCAAAAGCGCCCATTCTTACTCCGGAATTTAATGGAACCATCCAAGGCGTTGATGAGAAACCGTACCAAGCTGCACAGAGTGGCCTCCAGTCGAAGAGAACACTATCCAGAGGCAGGCCTGGACGAAGTGGGAAGATCCACAGAGGGGAGAGGGGCAGGAACAGTGGTCACAGGAACTTCTTTTCCATTAGAGCCATATCCATGAAGAGCTTACGATATTGTCAAGGTGTGTGCAGGTTCTCCTATTTCAGCCAGTGAGCTCTAAAATCTCTTCAGTGCTATAACTTTTTCAGTTTCTCCATATATTTCTTATCTGACCGGAGATTTTAGCTGATCATCTTCTTCTTCTTTCGGCTTCATTAGGGGTCGCCACAGCAGATCATCTGTCTCCATACCCCCTGTCCTCTACATCTGCCTCTTTTAAACCAACTACCTGCATGTTTTCCCTCACCACATCCATTAACCTCCTTCTTGGTCTTTCTCTTCTCCTCCTTCCTGGTGGCTCCATCCTCAGCATTCTTCTACCAATATTCCCCATGTCCCTCCTCTGCACATGTCCAAACCATCTCAATCAATCAATTTTAGCTGATTTTTATAAATATTTAGTGATATTTCACTGTTCAGTTTGGACACAATGTGACATGTGTTCCCTGTTTTACATATGTTGCACAAGTTTTAAAGCTCTTAGAAATGACATTTCTATTAATGTATAAATATATAATACTGAAAGAAGAAGGGGTGAATCCTTATTGATTGTATAACAATTTGATATGCATTCAATACTTATTCATTATCTTTTATATAAAAGTATTCTGTATTCTATAAGTGCTAGTTAGAAATGTAAGTTATGTAAAAGAAAATAAATTATTCTTTAACTTTACAAAGTCCATTTTTAGTTTTCAAATGATCTCTTAAATTTAAATTATTATTATTATTACTAGTAGTAGAAGTAGTAGCAGAAGTAAATGTAGTTGTAGATCTAGTAGTTCTAGCATTTTCTACTAATAGGTAATGTCTATTACAGAAATCAACACCAAGCACAAAAAGGTGACACCTATTACCTAAATCCTCTGACATGCTTCATCAACCTGAGCCAGAGGACGATGACGGCCACAGCAAACATTCGGAGGCTATACATTCTGAGTGTTTGAGACACCAGGTAAACATCAGCCATGTGAAGACCCAAAACTGCTATCAGCAATGTGTACACAAGCCAATCAAATATATTCCTATGAAAATGAATAGCAAAGAAATCATTTGCTAAAATAATTTACAATTTGCACATATACATATATTTTTGGAGGAAGAATGTTGGAGTTTTACCAGGGATCCTGCATGTAGCTTCCCTTGATGCTGTGAATGAATTTAATCTGACCCTCAAAGTAATGACGTTCCTTTAGGACACAAGTAAAATACATCAGCATGTTTTTCAATGAACTGGATATGTGAATTATTCTTTAGAAAAGGTTGTTCATTTTTAGTTGATCAGTTTGATTGTTTTTGTTGTTGTTGCTGTATTCTGTATTCAGAGTCTGGAACTTCATTTGAAAATGCAATGTCAATATTTACAAGGTTCTCGACAGTATATTCGGTGTCAGCGTACATATTTGCTTGCATTTCTTGTCAGACAACAATTACTATTATGAAATGAATGTTCATGTCTCTGAAGTGACAAAACATACTACCATACTTAGTGTCAATTCCAATATGGTGTAGCAGAAATGTAAAAGTATAACATACTTTTCAGACTAATAGGGTTAATTAAAAGTAGGAAAGATCCTAGTCATTATAATCATGTTATTCACACAATCACTGTAAATACACCCACATTCATTGATTTCCAACCTATAAAAAAGCATTTGAAAAGGGCATTCTATTTCTTAAATAATATATTAGAAAGAGTCTATTTTCTGCCATCACTGAAAAACAAAGCTATTAAATTCAACAAAATAATTTTCATTTTTTTTCCCCATTTCATTTGTTGATGTAGTACTGGACACTTAATGAGACAATGAGATACAAATTGAGGTCATGACATTGCATTGTTGTGTGTACACGTAATGTATGTTTTTCATGCTCTCAGGTGCTATTTTTACATTTAGGATTAATTAATTGTGCCTATGTTTTGGATCATTTGCCCTGTTTTTATGCTTGTAGATTTAATGGATCAGCTGACTCAGCACTGTTATGGTTACAGCTGCAGTTTGCAAGTTTATTGTAATACAATTTATTGAGCCATAAAATAGAGCCATATGCACGATTAATACTTTAATGACATTGCATACTTTTTCTGCAGTGTATTTACAGTCTTAATAACAACAAACACAGTTTCAGCCATAATGTATTATTAGGTACTATAAACTATATCCTAAATACACCCCAGAATGAACTCTTTAATAATTCTGCATGTTGGATGTAGTACCTCTGGCCACATGGGGTGTGTGCAGGCAAGATCCTCATTGAGTCTCTGTTCACACCACTGCTGCCAATATTTGAGCTTTTTAACAGAGCGCAGAATCTCCATCACCTCCCTGTACACCTCCAGCATAGTCAGCCCTAAGGCTATCATAACCACAATAACACGCCACCAGTCCTGTAGAGAGATGGTACATAATATGTAGACAGTGTATTCAGAAACTTTTTAGACCCCTTTTACAATTTTCTATTTTATACTGCAGCATGATACTACAATCACTTAAATTATTATTATTTTTTACAGAATTCTAGAATTGTTTTACAAATGTATGAAAAATTAAACTCTGAAATATCATATGTACATAAGTTATTGTCTTTTGTTTATTGCTGAGATGTTTCTAAACCTTGATCAAAGTCCATCTGTTGTTAGGAAACTGTGAGACTGAGTGGACCCAAATGCAGGATGCAAGCAGGTGTAAGGTCAAAGCAGGTTTCAATGGGAAAAGAGGCAGGGGGAAAAACACAGGTAAAAAAACAGTCCAAGTCCAAGAGCCAGGAGAAAGAGCAATAAAGGAAACCCAAAATCAGAAATCCAAAACAGTCCAAAATCCGAGAGCTGACAAATAGAGCAATATAGGGCAGCGCAAAGCCAAAAACCAAAAACAAACTAGAGTCCAAACCAGAAACAGAGGCAGAGCAGGAATCAGGTGTCAGGGTCAGGATCAGGAACAGGAACAGGCAGGGTGGCAAGAGTACACTCAGGGACTTAGTAAGCCGGTGAGAAAATCTTGCCCCGAGCTAAAGTGATGGTGAAGCCCTCTACCAATCTGGGCTTTATGGCAGAGTAGCTAGAAGAAGCTAGAAGCTTTTCCTCTGTGTGAAAACTATGGAAGTTGGCCGTTTTAAGATTGCAAAAAATCACTTGAAGGACTCTCAGACTGTGAGGAACAAGATTCTTTTGTCTGATGAAACAAATACTGTTTGGCCGTAATTCTAAACTTTACAGTATGTCTAGAGGAAACCAGGTACCTCTCATCACCTTTCCAAAACCATCCCAACAGTGAAGCATAATGGTGGCTGCATCATGTTGTGGGGATGTTTTTCTGCATCAGGGACTGAGAGACTGGTCAGGGTTGATGGAAAGCTGAATAGAGCAAAGTACAGAGATATCCTCAACAGAAATCCTGGTTTACAGCACTCAAGACCTCAGATTGAAATTGAAACATGAAAACGTTCCTATACACACAGCCAAGAGAACACAGGAGTGGCTTAGGAACAAATCTGTGAATGTCCTAGAGTGGCCCAGCCAGAGTCCTGATATCAACTCTATTAAACATCTCTGGAGAGACCTGAAAGAGGCTATACTGATGCTCCCCATTCAACCCGACTCAGCTTGAGAGGATATGGCATAAAGAACGCCAGAAAATCCCTCAATCCAGGTGTGTAAAGCTTGTTGTGTCATGCCTAAAAATGCTGAAGGTTGTAATTGCTGCTAGATGTGCTTCAATTAATTACTGAGTAAAGAGTCTGAATAGTTATGGACACATAAAAAATCAATTTGAACGGTTCTAGCATCAGGCTACAACATAACAACATTAAAAAAAGTGAAGGGAGTCTGAATACTTTCTGAATGCACTGTGTATAGGTATGTATCCATGTCTATTGCCAGGCTGAGAGTGTGGTTAATCAGCAGTTTGTGTTGGGCTTCATACCTTAGGGAAAACATAGCGTTTTTCCTCATCTGAAGACACAGACACCGATATGGCCACTGTGGTCCAGGAAACGATAAATAAAAAATTGAGCAGCAGGAGGATCCATGCACCGAGTCTGTGGATGAAAATTTGAGATCCCAGTTTGTTTCATTTTCCAACTAATGCTTTGCATTTAAATAGTAAATAGTACGGTGTTCACCTGCCATACAGGTTCCATTTGACTGTGATGAGCTTTAACATGACCGGATGCATAATAAGATCCAGTTTCCCTTGATGCACTATAAACGCGAGCTGTTCAACAGTGAGAGTGCATTATTAGAATCGATCAATCAATGTCACAAGAATTGGCTCTAGTTATTGAATATACAAGAACTAAAATTAATAGAATGATGAAGTCTTGTCAGGCTGATGATGGAGTACCGGTGATGTCGGCTCACTTTTAGTTTTCCCTAGAGGGCAAAATAAAAAAGAGATTTATGCATTAATTTAAACATTTGTATTTCCTCAGCTGCAACACATTTGTTCTTGATTCCATACTGTCACTACCTGGCGATGTTTTCTGCCATGTTCGCTCTGGTTCCAGCAAGTGAAGGTAGAAGAACTGCTGGCGTGTCATTCGGTCTTTCACAAGAAATTGATTTAGTGCCAAATTGGCCTGTGGAAGATGAATACATTTGGACAGACAGTACATTGCGAGAACGGTTGCTATACGTGAATTTATGAAGGTATGGATTATTGACTCTGACCACAGGCGTCATCTTGTCAATCATGGCAGTGATACACAGCTGTCCATCAGAATCCTGAACCCCAGCATCTGCCCCCAGCTCCAAGAGGGTCTGTGCGGCTTCACTGCGATCTTTAAGAACACATACACAACTTCTCGATCAAATGGAAGTAAAAAATCTCAATATTCTATTAATTATTATTAATCATAATATTATTATTATTATTATTATTATTATGGGGTTCGGGTGCATTATTCTTTTCATGCATCTTTTTTTTTCCATGTTTATACTGGTTTTAATGTAGGCATTCAGTGATATTTTATTTTCCTCCTATGAAATGAGCTTTTATACATATTTTACTCTGCTAACCCAATATGAAGTATAGATTTTGGATATTCAATAGGACAACATTTCTTTATAGAAAGCTATACCCAAGTTGGCAGCAAGCTGTAGTGGAGTTCTTTGTTTGTAGTCGTGTGCAGCAATGTTTGCTCCGCTCTGCAGCAGGATCTGAATGGCCTCAGTCGCATCGTTCTTAGCAGCAAAGTGTAATGGTGTTTGCATGTCCCTGTATGTCTGGGCCTCAACGTCAGCTGAAACAACAGATACATACATGCTGACCATGTTAGAGTAAATAGAGAGTTATGTTATACTGAATTTCTTTCACCATCGATCAATGATTATATGTGTCACTATTGAAATGTTTTTTATTGTATTATTATTATTAGGGCACGGTGGTGGAAAATGTGTTGCTGCCTCACAGCTCCAGAGTCCCCCAGTTTGATCTTGAGCTTGGGTTACTGCTTCTGTTGTGTTTTAATGTCCAAGTTTCATCCAAGTTCTCTGGTTTGTTCCTGCCTCCAAAAAAATCCCACTGTCAGGGAACCACCAGCCACGCCTCGCCCAATACTAATCACCTTCACCTGTCTTGAATTTACTCTTCCCTTTATAAGGCCCCCGTTCCCACTCACTCACCGTCCGATCTACAGTTTGCACTAGAGATCATCCCTGTACTTCCCGGTTTGTGCTTCTGTCGAAGCTCCTGTCTCGTGTACTAAGGCAAATAAAGCTTATTGACTGTATTCCGGTCTCCGACTGTTGATCCGAGTGTGACAGCCACAGTAGGTAAAAACCTTTTGTTATTTAACACCCTTTTGGATTCGAAAGATCTTCAAGCATCTTAATATCCCCAGGAATCTGACCATGCAATCCCCAATCTCTTGGAACCCTGACTTCCCTGCCTCATTAGCCAATATTGGCCTTCAGACCTGGGTAGAAAGGTTTATTACTATCCAGTTTATTTACAGGCAATGTTTAAAATATTTTTAGATGCTTACAATAGATCACCAAATTCCTAAAACAGATTTTTACACATTTTTACAAAACTACATCATTTTATTCAGTCTGAAATGAGACAGAGGAAAATACACTGGGAACTCTCTGATATTAAAAATCGTCTGCTTCTTCTGGGGGGCGCTAAAGGGTCAGATTTCCTGTCTGTATTCTCTGTTATCAGAAGCCTCTTCACCTTTAAATGATTTAAGAAAGGGATATGGGCCAATCATTTACTGATGATGAATTGCTCTCTATATGTGAGGAGGTTTTCATAAATCAACCTCAAGCTTTGTGTATGAGCAAAACTTTAAATCCATAAAATGTACCCAAATGTTTCTCAGCTGTGTTTCAAATATAATTCTAAAATAGGAACATTAATGCATTTATTTTAGGACTGTAAAAAACGTGAACCCTTCTGGCATGAGGTACATGATATGGTTCAGAAAATGCTGGCTAGAAAATTCACTATGTCTCCAGCTATATACTTCCTAAACAGTAAGACATCACTAGATTTCTCTACTGATTCACACTCTTTATTAAATGTTATCATTTATTTGGCAAAGAAATTTATACTTTTTCTATGTTCATCTTCTTAGGTTCCAACTCTGAATATGTGTTTAGCACAAGTGGCTAATCTTCTTCCTTTGGAAAAACTTACAGAACAAATCTGAATTATTCTGGCAGTTATGGGCCACTTTGTGGGATTTAGTTCAACAAGCAAGACCCTAGCCCTGACTTATGTTCCTTTTCCATCTTTTTCTTCCTTTTCTTTTGCATGTCTTGACTTGCCCTTTGCCATTCCATGGTCACTTCTTCAAAATAACAATACATTGTTGTTATATTGTATTAATAGGTTTGAATGCATGCTGTGTGTGTTGACTGATCAGCTCTCTTGTTGTTTTGGTTAAGTTTGAATAAGAAATCAATAAAACTATAATAATAAACAGTATTTTGAAATACGTATATCATATACGTATTTCAAATATAAAATAGGCTTTTGTAATTTGTTTTTGATAGGTTTGTTGAAAATAGCTTCATATTTTGTTTTAAAAATACTTTAGTGTTTTGTATTTATGTAGTTTTGAAAATCGGCTTCTCCCATTAGGGGTCGCCACAGCGGATCATCCGTCTCCATACCCCCCTGTCCTCTACATCTGCCTCTTTCACACCAACTACCTGCATGTCTTCCTCACCACATCCATAAACCTCCTTCTTGGCCTTCCTCTTTTCCTCCTTCCTGGTGGCTCCATCCTCAGCAATAAAGTAGTTTATTTTGATACATTGTGTGGCTGAAGGAGTTTATCATGTATTATAGAAGAAATTAATGCAAGTTCAGATCATTCTTTATGAGGTGTGAACAGGTAAACTACCCAAGAAACTCAGTGTTGGGTACACTGGAAAACACATTGAAAGACAAAGGAAAGAGTTCAGAGGACTGTGAGCATAAAGCTCACTATGAAAATTAACCATGCCACTTGTCATGTGAGGGTACCATGGCTGATGGGAACCATAGTCCAAGACCATAATCCTGATACAGATGAAAAAATAAATAATGCTTTAAACAAATAAATGTCTTGTAGAGGTTTTATAGTTACGTGCGATTAAATTACTTCTCTGCAAAAGTGTAAAACTTGACAATTATCTAGACAATAATCAAACTCTACTAATGATATTATTAAATGCTCAGTCCCAGCCCACACCTGTATATCCATGAACCATTCCTCAAACCTTAATTTTGAAGTAGACCAGATGCTGGTACCTATGAGTACACCCTGGTGTAAGAACCTGGTTTGGGTTATAAATGTTAATGCAGATTCACTCTTAACAAATGCACCTCCTCTTTCCAGAAGAAAACGGATCATATCTTCATAGTCCAAGGCTGCAGCCACGTGAAGAGGTGTAACCCCAAATGCATCAGGTCTGCAGATATCAGCTCCTCTCTCAAAGAAGAACCTCATCACATCTACATTCCAGGCTCGTGAGATCTACCAGAGCACACATTTATAGTTGCACAATAGTATTATGTTAGCTTGTTTTTTTTTTTTACATAGATTAAAGTTCAATTAAATGTAAAACAATGTTTCAAATGCAATTACATTTGATTCACGTAATCACACGTGAAATGTATGTGATTTTTAAATACTTGCAGCTTGAACCAACAGCAAATGTTTGCTTGCGAGTGAACCCCAGAATACGGCAGCTGCATCTTCGATACAACATTTGACGTTTAGAGGCCATAAAAACTCACCTCATGAAGTGCTGTCTGTCCATATTTGTCTGCTGAATTGGGATCAGCGCCATCTCCAAGGATTTCGTTCAGGTACTGCAGATCAACCTGGAGCCAAACCGATCAATAAGAGCAAACATGACATCAGGCTTTCTCAAAGCACACACCTTTCTAAACAGCTCTGTAACACAGCTCATTCTTGGCCTACACAACACTATAGCAAACAAAATACCATCACTAACAACCTCATCTGTGTCCTCGTTGTTGGCAGCCAGCACTCTGAAGTGATCCAGCAGGCGTTTGTTTAATTGATGCTCTTTGGCAGCTCCATCTAAAACATCTTCCTCCCAGGCAAGGCCCTTATACTTGTTGCTTGAAGATTCCCCTGTCAGCACACAATAACATTAACGTGAGTGGGTAATCACACAGGGGTTGCAATTTTCACTACAATGTTGCACTTAATGATTGCTGTATGTGTGTATGTACACTATATGAACAAAAGTATTTTAAAACCTAACTGCTTTTTTGAACATCCTATTCCACATCTAGTCACTTTAATTGCTGCTTTAAGACAATGTCTATTGTGAAAAGCTCTGTAGAAATAAACTTGAACTTGAACTAGTCCCCACTTGCTGTTATAATGTCTACTCTTGTTGAAGCCTATCCACCTCAAGGTTCAATGATTGGTGCACACTAAGATGCTTTTTAGTGTTCCACGGTTGTCAAAAGTAAAAATTAGTGTTATTACATTCTTCTTGATTGCTCAAAGCTCACTTATTGACTTATGGGAATTGGTAGCTCAGTGGTTAAGATGTTGAACTTCAACATCCCAGCTATGCCATGCTGCCACTGCTGGGTCCTTGAGCACAACCCTTAACCATCAACAAGTTGTAAAAACGATATAAATAAGTAACTAATTTCCACAAAAAGATAACTATCGTTTGCTCATATTTTTTCCCCCCACACTATTCTGTGTACACTTCAGACTACTGTGTTTGGAAATCCCAGGAGATCAGTAGTTTCTGTAATACTTAAAACAGACATTGTTGGTGGGTCTGTGCACATAAAAAAAATTCACATGGCTGTTACACTTTAATTAGTAAACTAATGTATAACGATAAATCGAAATAAAATAATATGCACTGGGTTTTTTATCTTGCTCTTTAAACTGATTCAACTGATGCCTGGTAGTGTGATTGATAATGCTTGTAAATATGTCATGTACCTGAGGCTTTTCTCTTTGTGCATTTACGAGTAGCACGTTTCCACCGACCCCGGGCATATGAAGCCCATTGGCTAACAGAGCGCACCACTGAGGTTGACCTTACAGAGGTACTGGTACCAGTATGTTGCTGCATTAACTGTCAACATGCAAACAAAATGATAAAAAAACAACACAAGACCACTGATAACAAACTTTTATGGAATATATTTTTAAGGTTACTGCAGACAAATGCATTACACACTCACAGTAATCTTAACATCCTTACCTGGCTGGACATTGCATTCCTGAGCTCCAGACCTGGGTTGTCATGACCACTTGGGGAAACGCGATTTAATCTCTTCATACTTGATCTCGACCCAACACTCTTCCGGTTGTTTCCTTTACTGACTCACTGCTACTGCCTTTAGATGGGAAATATCATTCCTTATTTAACTATTACCTTAGTTAACATTGAATAACACAAATTATACAGATAAAAGTATTGGGACACCTGAATTTTCCAGGTATATGTGGTTCTTCCCCAAACTATTGCTACTAATTTGTAGGCACACAATTTGTACAGGACATCTTTGGACATTACATCTTTTCTTTATTTGAACTTGTAGACCCAAACCTGCTCCATCATGATAATGTCCCTGTCCACAAGCCCATTCTAAAAATAGTGGAACATCTTCCCAGTAGAATGGTGGTTATTATAATAAAAGCAAATTATGATTATGTGGAATGGGATGTTCAAAAAGTGCATATTAATCTTATGATCAGGTGTCCACAAACATTTGTCCATATAGTGTAGTCCATATTGTATATTTGATCATGAAAAAAACTACACTGACTAATATTGTTATATTTACGTCCAAATTTGCCTATACCCAACACATATACATGAATTCATTTTATATTGGTCCTTATGGACTTTTCTGAATTCTTGAATGGAATACATTTCTGGAAATTCGTTAAAGATGATAATTGTCTGGGTTAAACAGATTATTATTTTATATAAGCATATATTAATATAAGTAGAGATAAACCCTAAGTTCCAATGTTTCAAATTAAGATTTTTTCAATCTTACGATGACGATAGTGATTAAAAACTATTTACGTATTTTGTAATTTTATGCCGCATTTAAATTTTCATATGATCCTTTGGAACACTGCCAGGATGTAAACATTTCCCGCCTTGTGTCATGCCGTACTCTTGCCAGCAGTTGTTGTCTCTGTGTTAGAGTGGACATTTGTTCTGGGTTTTTGGTGTTTCAAAGCCCAATTTTAGCTCTCGTGTCTGCCCTTTTTATTGACGTCGCCGGCTGCTGAAACAGAGTGTGTCTGGCTCCGTTGTCCATCGGCGCTTGTACACTGCTACATACATTTATACTGTAAGGTTTATACATTATGGTACTGTAAATGGCTCTCTTTTGCTAAATGATATACTGTAATTTGTTAAAATATTAACTACTCCATAGTTATCACCATTCTTAAGACTCCTGGGTAGGCTAGGCTACTGTAGGCTAGGTCTCGATGATGTCTTTGGAAAACACATCTACATCGACAAGAGCGAAATTATTTTTATTTATCTAGGTTGCATCATAATTCTCACAAACTGCTGTACACATTTGTTCCATAGTTCAATACTAAGATATTTTAAAACTTAAACAAAAGAGATTCTGATTACACCACATTTACAGCCCACAAGGTTACAATTCAAAATCACCAGCTAAAAGCTTATTTCTCACATGACTAAATAAAGCACATGACCTGTACTAACCAAACAAACAAAAAAGAGACAACCCGATGTAAATTTTTTTGTGAAAACTATACTAAATGTAACCTTTAAAAACATTGTTTTGTACAATACCTTGCCACATGTGAAGTCTGAGCTGTTTTGACTCTCCAGTGAATATATTTAAGTATGTTGTGTGACCTTCACTGTATTTAAATCCTCCTGTGTTTGTATGGTCCGTTCCTCGGCTACTTCTAGCCATCGAATCGTAAAAAGCACCCTCGTGTCCTCATTATGCAACAGTCCATCTGCCCTTAACTCATAAACCTACTGCAATGTAATGCACTGTAACTGTATTTATCTCATAATGTTTGATAAGGGCAGAATTTGCACGAGAAGAAAAACGAGAAGACAAGACAAAGCCTATGTTTATGGCAACTTTATCTGCTTCTGACATAAAGCACATATAATCACCAGGTAAACACTAGGATAATCATGTGCATCGGCAAACCAACATACGCACGATATAATTCCTTTTTAATATGAATCATATTGCTTTGTTAATTATCACTCAAATTAATTACATCTGACACAACAGATCGAAAGTCTGTGGTAGATCAGTTACAGGCCTCGAATTACTGAAGAAAGGTCTTTAGTAATTAAATTGAAGAAAGGACAGACCTTTTTTACTGACGGTCACATTCCTTCGGTCTCTTTTTGACTTCCTCAAGGTTCCTCACGCATGTGACTTTGTGTGACTTCTTTGTGTTTCCAATATTTCCATAAATATTGCTGGTAATTGAGAAGATATGTTATAAACCAAAGAGAATGTTCATTACATTACTAAATAACAGAGGTTGGAAGTAACGAAGTACAGATACTTTGTTACTGTATTTAAGTAGTTTTTCGGGTATCAGTACTTTTCTTCGGTATTTATTTTTCAGACAACTTTTTACTTTCACTCATTACATTTTTTACTCAAATATCTGTTATTTCTACTTCTTACATTTTCAAAACAGTTTTAATCTATTTGGTGACATGGTCAATATTTTTCTTCTCAATGTGCGCCGTTTTTAATCGTCAACCTAGTTCTTGTCATTGTGCAGCTTTTTCAACCACTGGTGTATCATTTCCAGGCTATCACACACCACAGACATAGGCTAGCCTATGAAGCTAACAACAAGTGAGGCAGAAGGTAACAAGATGTACGTGGTTAATGTGGATGAGACAGAGGGCGTCAGCGATGTAAACATGACTTGAACAGACATGAACAGAGACATTCCTGGTTACCTTGTCATCAACTTTTCTCTGATTGTGTTCTATATGGTGGATGTTCAGCCTGGATACATTCATTCGATAACTTAATTTTTTATTCTTTTGTATTAATATATGAATATGATATAAGGTCCAGTTACCAGTGTGGCTACTTTTTACTTAAGAACATGTCAGAACCCAGACTTGTTCACTTTAACCTGAGTGAAAAAGTGTAGTCAGTATTTCAACTTTAACCAGTCTTTTTAGAACATGAGTATCTGTACTTCTACCATTAGAGTGAAGAATGTGTGTACATTTGCCATCTCTGCTAAATAGTGAGTGAAACACAAAAAGGGAAAAAAATGCCACCACCACCATGAAGTGGTGAAAAGGAGGTAGCTCAGTGGTTTAGGTTCTGGGTTACTGATAGCAAGGTCAGGGGTTTCAACCCCTTCTATTGCCAAGCATGTGGCCCTTTGAGCAAAGCCCTTAGCCCCTCTTTGCTCCAGAGGCACTGTATCATGGCTGAACCTGCACTCTAAACAGCTTTCGAACATTACTGGTATATGCAAAGAAAGAATTTGTGCTGTAATGTACATGTGACAAGTATAAAGCACACTTCATCAAAAAACTAAACCCACAATCATTTCAAATCACAACTAATATAATAAATCTTATATAGAATTCATTTAACGACAACATACCCATGATTAAGCTGCTCTGGAATGTGAAACAAGAAAAATTGACCTATAGCATACTGACAATTTTATCAGCTGGTTGGAGGTCAAATTTAAGCATTAAGGCCATGATTTTGGCAACGTGGTTATTATTAAGAGCTGAAATTAGACATGATGAAGGAATGAAGAGAGAGAGAGAGAGAGAGAGAGAGAGAGAGAGAACGGGAATCTGAGTATGTTGACTGCATTTTTGAAAAGATACACTGTATGGACAAAAGTTTTAGTACATTTGATTTATGTGGTTATTTTCCAAAATGTTACCATTAAGTCGGGGGCACACAAGAGTTTCTTTGAATGTGATAGCATAACATTTTCCCTTCTTTAACTTGAAGAACCAAACCTGTTCCAGCAGGACAGCTCCAACCCTACTGAACAGCTTTGGGATGAATGTGAACACTGACTGCACCCCAGGACTTCTCGCCTCACCTACATCAGTACCTGACTTTACTAACACCCTTGTGGGTGGACAGGCAAAAATCTCCACAAGCACACTCCAAAATCTAGTGAAACATCTTCTCTGAAGAGTGAAGGTTTTTATAACAGTAAATAGTGACTAGAAGTGAAATGGGATGTTAAAAAAAGCACATACAAATCTTATGGCTATGGTTCATGTAGTGTTGTCACGGTTGCGAAGTGACGGAAGCAAAAACTCCAGGGTAGTGAAAAAGGGTTTTTACTGAAGTAAGAGCGCAACAAAAAAAAAGACAACAACAGAAATGCTGAACACTAAGGAATTGGGTCTTCTACGTGAAGTAGTAGAACTGACAGTGAGTGAGAGCAGGAGAGGGGTTTATGTAGGGCTGATGATAACGAGCCGCAGGTGCCGATACTTAGTATGATGGGGATAGACTACGTGTGTGTGGAGCTGGGGAATGGCGTGGCAGGCTGTCCCCTGATGTCCGGCAGCGGAGGATCCCTGCCCACCTAAGGAGGTGGTGTAGTCGGCGCGAAAGGGTTTCAGAAGGGACACGTGAAACACGGGGTGGATTCGCTACAGAGGAGGGAGGTCGAGTTGGTAGGAGACCTCGTTGACCTGGCGAATAACCCGGAAGGGCCCAATGAACCGGGGGCTCAGTTTCCTGCACGGGAGACAGGGCTGTAGGTCCCTCGTGGAAAGCCATACCCTGTCTCCTGCATGGTAGGAGGAGACTCCAGCCGGCGTGCGTCCGCATGTCGTCGCGTGTCATCACGGGCTCGGCGGAGCTGGGTGTGCCGACTCCCACACCGGACACTCTCCTGGAACCAGTAGTCGACGGCAGGGGCGTTGGGCGGCTCGTCCGACCACGGGAACAAGGGGGGCTGGTACCCCAGCACGCATTGAAACGGGGTCAAGCCAGTGGTGCTCTGTCGTAGGGAGTTCTGGGCGTACTCCGCCCAAGGCAGGAATCGGCTCCACTCCGTCTGATCCTCATGGCAGTACGACCGTAGGTAGCGCCCCAACTCCTGGATCTTCCTCTCGGTCTGCCCGTTGGACTGAGGATGGTAGCCGGATGATAGGTTGACCGCCACGCCGAGAAGGCGAAAGAACGCCCTCCAGACGCGTGACGTGAACTGCGGTCCGCGGTCTGACACTATCTCTTCCGGGAGGCCAAAGTTCCGAAACACGTGCTGGAAGAGAGCTTCGGCGGTCTCCAGGGCGGTGGGCAGACCAGGGAGAGGTATGAGGCGGCAGGCTTTGGAGAATCGATCCACCACCACGAGTACGCAGGTGTGACCTTCAGACCGTGGCAGGTCCGTAACAAAGTCGATGCCTAGGTGGGACCAGGGTCGTTCCGGGATCATCAGCGGGACCAGCTTACCCACAGGTAGGTGGCGCGGGACCTTGGACATGGCACAGGTCGGGCAGCCCTGGACATAACTACCACATCCCTGTGCATGTTGGGCCACCAGAACCGGGCTTGGAGGAGTAGTAGGGTCCCCTGGCGTCCTGGGTGGCCGGTCCCGGGAGTGTCATGGATGGAGCTCAACAATGCGGGACGGCAGGCTGTGGGGACGAACGTCCTGCCTTCTGGGCACCCGGAGGGTGCGGGCTCCTGGCTTGCGGCCAAGCGGATTTCCTCTTCCAGGTTCCACACGATGGGGCATACGAACAACTCGGGAGGAATGATTGGTTCTGGTTCAATAGGTTCATCCGGACCGTAGATGCGGGAAAGGGCGTCGGCCTTGCCGTTCTTGGACCCCGGATGATAGGTCAGGGTGTAGTTGAACCGGGTGAAGAACAGGGCCCATCGGGCTTGCCGGGGGTTTAGCCTCTTGGCCTCTCTGAGGTACTGCAGGTTCTTGTGGTCCGTGATCACCATGAACGGATGTTTTGCTCCCTCTAGCCAGTGTCTCCACTCCTCGAGTGCCAGTTTAACGGCGAGGAGTTCCCGGTTCCCTATATTGTAGTTCTGTTCGGCGGGGGACAGTTTCTTCGAGAAGTAGGCACAGGGGTGAAGTCGAGCGGGGTACCCGGAGTGCTGGGAGAGCGTAGCCCCGACCCCGGTGGATGATGCGTCCACCTCCCAGACAAAGGGGCGTTCCGGGTTCGGGTGATTGAGTAGTAAAACCCCGTATGAAGCGCCGGTAGAAGTTCGCAAACCCCAGAAACCTCTGTAACTCCTTGACAGAGCGGGGCGGCCATTCCTGCACCGCCTGCACTTTCTTCTTGTCCATTTGGATTCCCTTGGCGCTGATCACATAGCCGAGGAACTGGACCCTGGTTTGGTGGAACTCGCACTTAGGGAGGTTCAGGTATAGCTGGTGTTTACGCAGGAGCTCCAACACTTGGGTCACGTGGTTGTGATGTTCCTGAAGTGTCCGGGAGTAGACTAGAATGTCATCGATGTAGACGATTACGGATCGGTGTAGGAGTGGCCTGAACACCTCATTCATGAAGCCCTGAAACACAGCCGGCGAGATGGAAAGGCCGTACGGCATGACCCGGTACTCGTAGTGACCAGCGGGAGTGATGAAGGTGGTCTTCCACTCGTCTCCTTTACGAATCCGCACGAGGTTGTAGGCACTCCTGAGGTCAAGCTTGGTGAAGTAGCGTGCCTCACAGAGGTCCTCTAGTGCGGCAGGGACAAGCGGGAGCGGATAAGGGAGAGGAGTGATGAGGGCATTGAGGCCCCGATAGTCGATACAAGGCCGGAGGCCCCATCCTTCTTTGCTACGAAGAAGAAGCTCGAGGCAGCGGGAGAGGAGGACGGGGTGATAAAGCCCTGGTCGAGGGCCTGCTGGATGTATTGTTCCATGGATGTGCGTTCAGAAACGGACAGGGGATAGATTCAGCCCTTCGGGAGTTTGGCACAATCCCAGGGTCGGTGAGGAGGTAGTCGGGTTGCGGCTTGTTCGTTGAACACCTCCTCGAACTCGTAGTATTCAGGCGGGATCTCCGTATGAGAGGGTGTAGGGGAGTTTTCAACCCGCGTGGCGGCCATGGTCACCCTTCGGTTGAGTGGAGTGGGAAGACCATGGAGACAGTGTTTGTGGCACCAGGGACTCCATTCGAGGATGTCACAAGGGCCCCAGGAACACCGAGGTGAGTGTTTAGTCAGCCATGGACGCCCCAGGATGATGTTCACTGTGGAGTTTTCCAGGACCAGGAACTGTATACGTTCTTGATGGAACAGGCCGATCTGGAGGGTGATGACGGGAGCGCAGTATTTAATCCAGCCTTGTCCAAGCGGGCGTCCTTGGATAGTCTGGACGGCCAGATCGTGGTGTCCCGCTCCGGCGTAGCTGGAGCTGGTCTAGGCATGCCTGGGAGATGAAGTTCCCGGCAGAACCTGAGTCGACTAGAGCGGAGGTGGAAAGGCGGGTGTTAGGACCGAGAAGGGTTACAGAAAGTGTGGTTAACCGAGAAATTCCAGAGGAAAAGGCGATATTGCTCACCTCAGCGCGTTGGGGTCGAACGGTGCACTGTGGAAGGGAGTGACCTGGATTACCACAGTACGGGCAGGCCCCGGTGGTTTGGCGTCTCTCTCTCTCTCTCTCTCCTAGACAGACGCTGAAACCCCAACTGCATGGGTTCGGGGTTCGGCCCTGATGCAGCGGCCGATGCAGTGGGAGACGTGGAATCCGGCATGGAACAGGCAGATAGATGTTGTCAGACCAAAATGGAACGTTGTATAAAGGTCTCTAGTCCCACCGCATCAACATGGGTGGCCATTGCCATTCAAATCGCCGGATTCAGACCTTGCCGATATACACTTAACAGTACATTCTCATTCCAACCACTGGAGGCCGCTAGAGTGCGGAAACGAAGGCTGTATTCCGCCACGCCGTCTGTTCCTTGGTGGAGATGCAGTTCATCCGCGTTGTTTAGCGCTCCTGTTCCCGTGCAGAAAACCTCCGTTACGTGCGTAGTGAACACCGCGAAGGAGGCGAGAGCTACGCTATTTGCGCTCCATAGCGCGAGAGCTCTTCCGGATAGCAGCGAGATCAGAAAGGCGATCTTTGCGCGGTCGGAGACGAAGCGGTGCGGCTGCATGGCGATGTATAGCTCTACCTGAAGCAGGAAGCCGCGGCATTCAGCCGCATCCCCGGAGAAGGAGTTCGGGAGAGCCATCGGGTTGTTAGAGGGTGGCGGAGGTGCCGGAGGTGGAGCCCGGTGAACCGGATTAGCGGCGACCGCAGCCCGGAGCGCTCCGATGAGCTCGCAGAAGCTCCGCGTTTGCACCCGGCTGAGGATCAGGTTCCATCGGTAAGGCTGCGTGGTTCTTTCTTACTCCTTCTGTTTAGTTTGGTCAGTTCTTCTGTCACGGTTGCGAAGTGACGGAAGCAAAAACTCCAGGGTAGTGAAAACTGAAGTAAGAGTGCAACAAAAAAAGACAACAACAGAAATGCTGAACACTAAGGAATTGGGTCTTCTACGTGAAGTAGTAGAACTGACAGTGAGTGAGAGCAGGAGAGGGGTTTATGTAGGGCTGATGATAACGAGCCGCAGGTGCCGATACTTAGTATGATGGGGACAGACTACGTGTGTGTGTGGAGCTGGGGAATGGCGTGGCAGGCTGTCCCCTGACAAGTGTACATAAAAAATATGACTATTACATATTCTGTAGATACCTGAATAATGACTCAGAGGCTATGATTTAAATAAATTGAATAGGATTTAATGTGCAATACGATACAGACAAATACAGACCATTGGTCTGTAATTTTTATTCACATACACAGGTACACATGGCATATACAGCGGCTCATCCGAACCAGTGGCTGCCCATACAGTCTCTGTTCCATTGCACACGGCACAGCCAGCACCACTCGAACTTGCAGTGCACTCGAGGACACACCATGTGCATACAGCCACCTGAGAATATAGTCATAGAACAGATATTAGAATAAAAAAATATATTATAATTATAAAATATACATTTATAACTTATTTTAGACATAGACTTGGATATACTTTATTGATCCTTGGGGGTGTTGCTACATAAAAAACAATTCAAAAAGTAAGAAAAAAAAGAATGAAATGTGCAAATTGTCAGTGTTTATATGTGTGTAATGGGATATGTATATATAAATAGCTATTAACATCTGTTACATCAACAACCGAGCTGGGAAGAACGTGCTGCAAGTTAGAGCAATAAAGGATGCAGATGGAAATGTGTGGACTAGTGAGGAGAGGGTGTTGAGAAGATGGAGGGAGTATTTTGAGCAGCTGCTGAATAAGGAAAATGAGAGAGAGAGAGAAGGTTGGATGATGTGGAGATGGTGAAGCAGGAAGTGGATAGGATTAGTAGGGAGGAAGTGAGAGCAGCTATTAAGAGGATGAAAAGTGGAAAGTCGGTTGGACCAGAAGAAATGTTGGTAGAAGCATGGAGATGTTTAGGAGAGATGGCAGTGGAGTTTTTAAGAAGATTGTTTAACAAGATTCTGGAAGGTGAGAAGATGCCTGAGGAATGGAGAAGGAGCATGCTGGAACTGATCTTTTATGAATACTGGAGATGTGCAGACCTTCAGTAACTACTGGGGAATAACGTTGATCAGTCACACCATGAAGTTATGGGAAAGATTAGTGGAAGGCAGGCTGAGAGAAGAGGTAAACATCCGTGAGCAACAGAATGGTTTCATGCCGAGAAAGAACACCACAGATGCATTATTTGCTTTGGGTATGTTGATGGAGAAGTATAGAGAAGGACAGAAGGAATTTCATTGTGTGTTTGTGGATTTAGTGTACGACAGGGTGCCGAGAGAAGAGTTGTGGTATTGTGTGAGGAAGTCAGGTGTGTCAGAGAAGTATGTGAGGGTGGTGCAGGACATGTATGAGGACAGTGTGACAGCAGTAAAGTGTGCGGTAGGAATGACAGACTGGTTCAAGTTGGAGGTGGGTCTCCATCAAGGATCGGCTCTGAGCCCTTTCATGTTTGCAGTTTTGATGGACTGGACGAGTTCAGATAGAAGTCTACATGGACGATGAAGGGGAATGAAAGTCGGTAGGAGTAAGACAAAGTACATGTGTCTAAATGAGATGGAGGTCAGTGGAGTGGTGGGGTTGCAGGGAGAAGAGGTGGTGAAGGAGGAGGAGTTGACATAGGGTCAACAGTACAAAGTAATGGAGAGTGTGTTCGAGAAGTAAAGGCAGGGTGAAGTGGGTGGAAGAGAGAGGCAGGAGTATATATATATATATATATATATATATATATATATATATATATATATATATATATATATATATATATATAGCAAAGTTGAAGTGGAATGAAGACGGGTGTACCATTCTTCTCCACAGGGACTCTGCATTTGGGACAGGGCCGTGTTGTTTCTTTTATAGTGTCCTGTGAGGCTTGTTCCCAACGGGACCTCAGGGCAGCATCTTCATCAACCACATAACCCTGTCACATAACACACAAGAGGAGAGCAAAAGAGAAACCCGATTAGGATAATATATAACTTTGAATATTATGTATATGAATTTATGGGTATGTGGTCTGGTGGACAAATCTAAAAAAGCACAAAATACAGCTGACCAGTAAACCTACTGTATACTCTGATTATACAGTACTGTGCAAAATAGGAGGCTGTCATGTGCTTTTTACTGGGCAGTGGGTACCATCTGGCCACTCTACCATACAAGCCTGATTGGTGGAGTGCTGCAGAGATGGTTGTTCTTCTGGAAGGTTCTCCTCTCTCCACAGAGAAATGCTGGAGCTCTTTTAGAGTGACCATCGGGTTCTTGTCACCTCCCTGACTAAGGACCTTCTTCCCTGATCACTCAGTTTTGCCTGAGGAAGAGTCCTGGTGGTTCCAAACTTCTTCCATTTACAGATGATTGAGGACACTGTGTTCATTGGTACCTTTAATTTTGCAGAAAGTTTTCTGTGGAAAATCATATAGACACGTGTGTGTGTGTGTGTGTGTGTGTGTGTGTGTGCCTTTCCAAATCATGCCCAATCAAATGAATTTACTCCAATCAAGTTGTAGAAACATCTTAAGGATGATCAGTGGAAGCAGGATGCACCTGCGCTTAATTTTAAGTGTCATGGCAAAAGCTGAGAAAACGTATGTACATGTAATTTTTCACAATTTTGCAAAGATTTCAAATACACGTCTTTTACGTTGTCATAATGGGGTATTGTTTGTAGAATTTGAAGGAAAAGAATGAATTTAATCCATTTTGATATAAGGCTGTAACATAAAATGTGTGAAGCGCTGTGAATACTTTCGGGATGCACTGTACCACCAAGCGGCAATTAAAACAAGGAGAATTGTTTTGGAGAATTGCTGCGTGATTGACCAGTTACGTTATTAGTCCACTTCGCAAAATGTAGTGGAATAAAAACTACAATATTTAACTTTAAAAAGTGGTGAAGGAAAAGTAAAAGTCTCCCCAAATTAAAACACTTCGATTAAGTACAGATACATGAAAAAGCTACTTAAGTACAGTAAATAATTACATTTGCTTCCTTGTTGTGAGTAATGCAATCCGTGGAGGCCATATTTGCATTAATGAATAACAATATTTGTTGACTTCTATCAAGAATGGCTTATATGTGAATGTACGTGTATGTCGAATACCTGCATGGGACCTCCTGTTGCAGTGGCAGACTGCAGTCTACACTCGCTTTCATGGTACTCCTCCTTACAGTCCCGACAGAACACAAACTACAAGAAAAAAAACAAACCATTTTTTAATATCATTCATTTATTTTCAATACCAATTCTATTTCACACAAAATGTACACATTACACATGGTTTAGAGATGCCAATCAGCCTACGATGCATGGAAACCAGTCACTAAAGGAAAACCCAGAGCAGCATACAAAATCACAGGATAGAGGCAGGATTCCAGCCCCAATCCCCAGAGATCTGAGGCATATTTAATATCATAATACAGGTGAATGTTACGTGTATTGTCGCCCCTAAAAACATAATACGATCCAGGGAACTGCTTTCCACAGAACTGAATGCTCTCTTTATACTCAGTGTTACTTACATTAAGTTCCTGAATTGTTTTTATAGATTTAATTAGAAACAGAAGTTTGGCAAATACTTTTGATAACTGTATTTTTTAAATATAGGTGAATAATTCTAAATATTTACTGTATTTGGAAATAAATGAAAAGTGCAGTTTGTTATAAGTCGTATCTTTTATATTAGCAAACTTTCAACAGTGCAAAAACGCTAGGAAAACACTAGGTGGTGCCATTTTGTCAGGTTCGAAATCAACTGTCACACTGTCATTTGATGGTCTACTACACAGGGATTAGAGCGTTCCTCTTATTTTTTTTTAGCCTGGCAGCACCTTTAAGGCGCAGCACTGATTTGGCTCTTTCTCAACATAGCGAGTGTGAAGAAGGGGAGCTGGTGTGTTCTCGTTCTCTCTCTTTCAATCTAATGTTCATTTTGCTTGTTCTTGCTCACAACAGTGACAGATAACAGCTTCCATCTCTGATCCTCAAGACAGACATATTTCTGTTTTTCTACTCCATAGCTAGTGACAAGGATGAAGAAAAAAAATATTTGACAGACGTTTTTAACCCATGCTGTATCAGACCACCAAATTTTTCCCATCCCGCTGCTACAAATACACTATTCAGAGTCGAGTTCCACATCAGCGTCATCATAATTGTCGTCGTCTGCGTCCTCAGCAGTCATTTCATCAGCCGCCTGTGGCTTCCGAAGGCTGAGATGATGGTTTGTCAGTGTGGGAAGAAAAGCACTTTGTAGTTTTGTCTCACGCATGGAGCATTTTTAATGTCTTTATGCGTTTGCATGGGGGAGTGATTAAACAAAGGAGTGCATCCAACTAACACCCACGTGTAAATACACACACACACACACACACACACACACACACACACACACACACACAGATGTGGGCATCACATACCAAAAAAATCAAGCTTCAATTGACCTAAAAATGTTTGTGTTTTGTCTGTCTATGTATGTGTGTGTGTGTGTGTGTGTGTGATAAGAGTAAACATAAGATCTGACAGGAGCAAGACAGTTTGTATTAAATAAACCGGCAGGGGTGAAGTAGTAAAAGCCAATAGTGAGTGTTCTCTGATCTGTAATTTCTTTGCTTCCCCTCTGCTGTATCTCTATTACACACACACACACACACACACACACACACACACACACACACACACACACACACACACACACACACACACGATTCAGTGTGGAAAGAATCTGAGTTCCCTCACAAATAGACCGCAAGTTTGTTTAGTCTCAGCCTCGCACTTTAAGCGCAGGGTCACTGTTGTTTTTTTTTATTATTATTAAACTTGAAAACATACACAACAATACCAGGGGTTTAAAAAATAAGCTAGAGTTAGCGCAGTGTCACTGTGGCCACTCACTTCATACCAGAAGTACGATTTGTAGTTCTTTGTTTAACGAAAAAGTACACAAAATCACACCACTTCCTGCCATCGCCAATGTTTTTTGATGACAGTCAAGTCATATGGATTCTTTAGCGTTTTATGTCCAGCTTCAAGAATTTCTATTAAATGGAGAAAATCCTGACAATTGCACATGTTGAGGGAGTGAATAAATGAAGGATGGAAGAAAATGAAGACATTTGTTAAAGTTTGCTAAAATACATAGAACAGTTAAGAAGAACATATCTTTAGAAAATTCTATATCAAATGTAAAACACACAGACACAGACACAGACACAGAGACACACACACACGCACACATCTGCACACATCTGCATTACCCAAATCGGGTCTAACAATTGTAAACAATTTAATTACATTTTTCCATTAACTTTATTTTATTTTCACAATTTCATTTGTGCCAATTTAACCGATTACTCAATTTAATCAATATAATATAAATGTGTATTGCATTAAATTGCTTATTCTTTGCTAATATTATGAAATTATTTTGATTTTATTTTTTATATCCTATTATAAAATATTATTTTATATATTATTTAACCAAGCAGGCATTTTAAATAAAATTGTTTTAAAAATGTAAGCTGTTGATGTTTAAAAAAAACTGCGTCATTAAAACCTGACAAGCTATTTTATGTTTTGCTTTTCTTCCCCCTAACCCTCCCGAAAATAAACCGAACCGTGACTTAAAAACGAGGTAGGAACCGTAAATTTTGTGTATCGTTACATCCCTAATATACAATCTTACTACCTACTGCACCTTCTGTACATTAATCATTCTCACCATTGTATATATGCACCCATCACTCATTTACCACATTGCTATTGATTAGAAATAGGCCACGTATGCACTTTTGTTTAGATGATAACTGCATTTCATTGGCTCAATTGCACAATGACAATCAAGTTGAATCGAATATAAATGGAAAAATCTAAAGGAAATTAAAACTACAAAATTACAAAACTATAAAAGTCAATAAAATGATTTACAAATTTAAAAAATAGCAAATTCAAACAATTTCTTGCCTGATAAACATAAAAAAAAAAACATTCCCTTTTGATGTTCTGACTTTAAAACAATGGTTTGCAACCCACCTTTGTTTATCACCCTAAGAACATAGCAGTGGTAGCATCATGTGGTGAGGAGATTCATCATCAGGAACTAGAAATATTATTTGATATGAAGGCAAATTAGAAAAAGCCAAACACAGTGCACAAGCTTTTCTTTATAGAGACTACAAGGTCCAGCTCCTGGCAGGACAGTGACCCTGAGCATGACACCACAGCTGCACTACAGCTGTTCAGAACCAATAACCTTTATGGGTTAGAATACGTCAGTCAATGTCAAGACCTCAATCTGATGTTCTGATGCTGATCTATGGGGAGCCAGTGGCAGGGGGGAAGCTCAGTGGTTACACTGTTAAACTTCTGATTGGAAGGTTGTGAGGTCAAATCCCAGCACCACCAAGCTGCCCCTAAACCTAAACTGCTATAAGTATAGTATAAATTAGATAATTGTAAGTCACTCTAAATAAGAACATCAGCCAAATGCTATATATGTAATTGTAACAATTTTGCTAGGAATAATTAGCAAAAACATCAGAATCCAGTTTTGCACAATAAGTTGACAAAGAGACACATAGTATAGACAATTTTTGTCGAACCTGACCATACGATTTATATGTGCTTTTTATGGACATCCCATTCCACATTTAGAAACTATTTAGTGTTATAATAACCTCCACTTTTCTGGGAAGATGTTCCACTAGATTGTAGAGATTTGTGCTCATTCAGACAGAAATTTGTTAGTAAAGTCAGGAACTGATGTAGGTGAGGTGAGGAGGCCTGGGGTGTAGTCGTTGTTACATTCATTCCAAAAGTGTTCAATAGGTCACAGCTCTATAGAAGGCCAGTCATGATCTTCCACTCCATCCTATGTAAATCATATCTTAATGGAGTTTCCTTTGTGTCATGCTGGTACAGGTTTGGTTCTCCTAGTTCAAATTATTTTTACTGCATCCAAAGATGTCCTATATACCTGTCTGCCTCCAGGTTTGTGAAAACATTTTGGGGAAGAACCACATATGGTGTTAAAGGTCAGGTGTTTTTATACTTTTTTCCATATAATGTGTCTCAGCTGACCTGCAGCTGTAAATGCAGTCCAAAATTAATTCTACATATACTGATCTAGGGGGAGTAAATACTTATGAAACAATTCAGACATGTTGTACTGTCCTGCAAAAAAAGCTCAAAACAAAATCTAAAAAACAGCCTATAAAACATGTTTCAATGGGATACTATAAAATAATGCAGAAAATGTAAATAATAATAATAATAATAATAATAATAATAATAATAATAATAACATTGCCTGTATTGCTCCAGTGGTAGAAAGCAGCATCAATCATCCCCCAAAAAACCTTCAAGGAATTTTACCACTGAAATGTAATTATTGCAGCTTTGAATATATATATTATAAATATATAGCCCTATACTGCAGGTTTATTGACAGAAGTCTACTGCTGCCCTGAGACACCCATTTCAAGGATGCATTTTATTGAATTTTGTTGTTTTTCATCTTTTAGTACAGGAACTCGTGTCAAAATTGATTCCCATGGTAACACGTACGCTACAAATGGAACAGACCAAAATTATGCTGAAAAAACATTGAAATATTAAAATACCATGACTATACACATCTGCGTGCACTGTGTATCCGATAAGAGCTATGGTGCAACTGTCGCATATCAAGATGCACATAGGTGCTCTAACACACATAAAAGCAACGCTATAGTCGTTCTTTAGTCTCAGTAATAGCACAAGCAGGTCTGGCAGTCTGTCACAGCTCTACTTACGAAGGCTTAGGGAGAGATAATGGCGATCTCTTTTCTCCATCTCCATCTCCATCTCCACCACCAATACTACCCCAAGTCACACACACTTATGGAAAGAAATGAACCAGACATACACAATAAGTTGATTAAAATACCAATGACATGATAAGAGAGTTTTCCCCACACACATCAAGATCATTAGCCTAGACATAATTCCTAAAGCAATAAAAGCTACCTCAAAATAAAAACAATATGAGCAATATCAATAAAGTGGTATGTAATGTAATGGATCTCTTACACTAGGGGCACAGTGGCACTATTTACATTCATATTGGCATTTAATAAACCTGAAGTGAGAAGGGTTTTTGTTTAATTTTTTTTCTCAAGACTGCTTGAGAAGCTACAGAAAAGGAAGTAAATACTTGCCGATTGTGTGACTAGTGCAAAAAGCAATACAAATTTGTGGGGCCAGCTATTCATATCTCTTTTACACACCTTCATAGTTTACTTGCCCTCTCTGTAGGACCTTCATATGAAATATAAGCCCCTCAGTATGTATAGCACCAGAGAAGGATATAGGGTGTGTATGAGCTTGAAGGCCATCTCCAATAAAGCCTTTATCTGTGGTAGCCAGATCCAGCACTGCCTGCAGTGACCATTCCAATACTGGCAACCTGGCAGCCAGGCCAAGCAGAAGCAAACACAAAGAATGGAAAAAGACAGTTCTGAAAATGTCGAATGAAGCAAAACGATGCCAGAGTCACTGTACCAGTCTGTGACGCTAAAGCAAGTGCTCAGCCTCTGGATGAAACTCTCTATTACTGATCAAACTCTGCACCTGTCCTTTCCCTGTGATTAAGAGACTGCAGGTAGAGATCAAAAGAATAAGACTACCAGTACTGGTGGTAAAAATGAGATTACTCTCTGGTATAGGGTGAGACTGTTGAGAGCCTTGGAGCCAAGGTTTGGCACCTTCCAAGGATGCGACCTTATTAACTTTCTCTGGAGCTGTATCAGAAACGTGCCACTGCACATGAACCTTGAGGCTGACCTGGGTCCTGCTGAGGAGATTCTATCTTACAGTTGGTTTGGGAAAAATCTGAGAAGCCCCTTAGAAGGAGCTGTGTGACTCTGTGGTTGGTGACAGAGCTTTCTCATCTTGACAACAGCAGAATAACAATCAGACAAGTGAACAAATGAATGAATGTCTGTTTCAGTGTAATATACACACAATTTTATATATATATATATATATATATATATATACACACACACACTTGTCCACATCAGACTTTAAATTGATCTGAAACACAAACGAAAAATGTCGTAATATTGTTTTTTCTCACAGGCATTTAATTTAACAGCTTTTAAAACTGGTATATATTGGAATCAGTATTTATTTTGCCTAAACCACATACACAGATGGTGTTATATTAGGCATATGGTGCAATTATTAAGGTCTATAATGCCATGATATTATACTCTAGGCAGTCAGGTGAAGATAAGAAACTGTGGTTTAGCTTAATTACAAGAAAATTGTCCAGTTCTGGAAAAAATGTAAAATCTACTGTTGATGTGGGTAAATAAATATAAGACCAATGCAGAATGCTACATTTCAGTTTCAATGTATGATAATGTAAAGTATTAGAATGTTGCCAAATGCATTCAAATACAACAATCCAAATATTGTAAATAATCAGGAAATAATTTAGCAAATGCCCTAACAGCGTCACATATCGCCATTAAGGATACCTCCTGTTTATTCCTGACACATAAACACACATAACATAAAGTAGACCTAAACCTCTACTCTGTACTTCACTGCCTCCCTGCGCTGATGAGGTTTGTGTTTGCAAACATGCAATCAGTCAGTGCTAATGGTTTCCGGACAGCACTCTAAACTTTAATCAACTGGCTAATTAGAAAACATCATGCAAATGGTGTGGCAATTACACTCTAATCGGTATGTGATCGGACAATACGAGTAAAATGAGCAGCAGAGAGAAATGAAGCCACCATTAAGCAGAGAGGTCAGAGGTGAGTAGCAGATGCACTGTTAGTGGGCTGATAACAGGGTTAAAAATTTCTGTATCTGAGAACAAAGGTTTATATAAAAATATTCTAGATTTCGAATGCTGTTTAGAGGGTCAGTCTTCAAAGTTCTCTCATAACTGTTTAACTTCCTTCCATCAATAAGGTGATACAGAAACATACGCACCAGAACCAGCAGGTTCAGAGACAGCTTTTTTTCCATCCACTATCACACTACTGAACTCTACACTAGACCGTTAGAACACTGTATCTAACTTCTGTACAATTATACATACAATGTACATATTACATAGTATATCTTTTATACTCCTCATTCTCCACACATATTGTGCTTTACGTACCTCTATGTGTGTATATCTATATATGTATTCCTATATATATATATATATATATATACATACAGTACAGACCAAAAGTTTGGACACACCTTCTCATTCAAAGAGTTTTCTTTATTTTCATGACTATGAAAATTGTAGAGTCACACTGAAGGCATCAAGGGCTATTTGACCAAGAAGGAGAGTGATGGGGTGCTGCACCAGATGACCTGGCCCCCACAGTCACCGGACCTGAACCCAATCGAGATGGTTTAGGGGTGAGCTGGACCGCAGAGTGAAGGCAAAAGGGCCAACAAGTGCCAAGCATCTCTCTGGGAACTCCTTCAAGACTGTTGGAAGACCATTTCAGGTGACTACCTCTTGAAGCTCATCAAGAGAATGCCAAGAGTGTGCAAAGCAGTAATCAAAGCAAAAGGTAGCTACTTTGAAGAACCTAGAATATGACATTTTTCAGTTGTTTCACACTTTCTTGTTATGTATATAATTCCATATATAATTCCACATGTGTTTTGATGCCTTCAGTGTGAATCTACAATTTTCATAGTCATGAAAATAAAGAAAACTCTTTGAAAGAGAAGGTGTGTCCAAACTTTTGGTCTGTACTGTATATATATATATATATATATATATATATATATATATATATATATATATATATATATATATATATATAGTATATATACCTTCTACTTCTGCACGTTTAGTTTTCAATGCCATAGCCTTACAACCATTTACCTGTACTTTTCAACAATGTTCACACATTTCTGTACTGCTATAGCCTTTATATTGATTCACTGAACATATGTTTACATATATATATATATATATATATATATATATATATATATATATATATATATATATATATATCCTATTCTGTAAATATGCTACATATTTATCTGCATTATTTGCATGTCTGGTAGATGGCAACTGTACAAAAGACTAATTTTATCTATCTATCTATCTATCTATCTATCTATCTATCTATCTATCTATCTATCTATCTATCTATCTATCTATCTATCTATCTATCTTTTTTTTTATTAACATCATATAAATACAGTACAGTACTGTGCAAAAGCTTTAGACAGGTATTAAACAAATGTATTTTTATCAATTAATAAAATGAAAGGTAAATTAACTACATAAAAATCTAAATCTAATTAATATTTGGTGTGACCACCTTTTGACTTTCAGTTCTTACAATTGCACACTTTGTTTAATTTCACAAAGTTCAAGGATTTTGTGGGATCAGCGTCAGGTGTCTGATGAACCAGTTATAGCAATGCTAATCATCATCAATATTATATGTAGGTTGTATATGTATATTAAACCCAGTCATTAATTGAAACAGAAACAGCTGTGTATGAGTTTTAAACAGGTGATGAACAGACAAACTCTGCTACTAAGTTGAGGCAGTGAAAGACAGTTTCATGTCACAGGTCCTTCATCATGGCAAGACTGAGCAGAGCAACCAGACACAAGGTAGAAAGGTTTTTTTTTTTTTAAATGGCAGCAATGTCAATGAGTCTGTCTGAGATTGAGAGACAGAAGTATTTGAGGCAGCCTATATCTCAAGATCTGTGGTCTTGGGATAGCTCCAAGATTTTTGGAAAAATATCAAAGCGGTATCTGTCACATACAAATTCAAACAGAGTATGAAATGCTTGCTACGTCATGTAAAAAAAATAGAAGTAAATAAAATAACAATATAATATAATAGTAATAAACTAAATAAATAGAAATAAAGAATAAAAAGTAGTATAAAAGTATGTTAAAAGTATAAAGTATAATGATAAAATATAAACATAGGGTTAAAAAACATATATATATATATATATATATATATATATATATATATATATATATATATATATATATATATAGCATTGATAATGCGTTAACACAAATGAATTTTAACGGCACTAATTTTATTCACACATGATTAATGCAGCACACATTTGTCGTGAGTTAACTTACACCAATTATGCGATTAAATATTTTTTGCAATTGACAGCCTAATATATAATATATTTTTTTTATATTAGATTACATTAGATTCAACTTTATTGTTATTGTGCAAGGTACATGTACTGAGCCAATGAAATGCAGTTAGCATCTAAACATGAAGTGCATAGATAGCTTATTTACAAGTGGCAGTGTAATAAATTTATTGCTTATTTGTCAAATTACCACCAAATGCTAGATCAGAAAACCATTTATCCTACTGAGCTAACACTTCCCACAATACTATTTTTTTTAAATTGGGGTGATTTGATCACGTATCCAGCCACCCGTTAGCAGACAGGCAGCCACCTTTTGAACCATCTAAAGACGAGAGATTGAGGAGAGAGGTGGTCCGACATACTGTACAGTGAGTTGCAGAAATCGAGGAATACATGTGGAAACGAAAGTGTGAATGACTATTTTAAAGCTATCTCTACTTCACAATTGTTTGACTTTGGTTAACTGGCATAGGTGATAGAAGCTTGTGCTACAAGCTACTTGTTTGTCTAGTTTAAGACCACTATCAAGATAAAACCCTTGTTTTTAACATTAATGGTTAGGTATGATGAGATTTTGGCCAAATTTCTATTAGTAAAATCCTTTGAGATAAATTGGATAATTTGGGTTTTATTATTAAAGAACATAAAATGATATATTAAATAGTGAGCCAAAGTTTAAGTTCCTAAAAATCATGAAAATATATAAAAATAAAACTGAATAATTCAAATTAATGCAATGCACTTTTTATTACATTGATTAAATTGAGCAATTAATTAAATAGGCACAAATGTAATTAATTAAAGAAAATTAAATAAATGGAAAAATGTAATAAAAAAAGTACACATTTGTTAGACCCCATTTGGGTAATACATGTATATAAGTGTGAGTATGTGTGTGTTTTATATTTAATATTTAATTTTCAAAAATATTTCTAGTGTCTAGACTTAACTGTTTTA